>NC_068971.1:34146380-34456067 GCF_016808095.1 Vigna angularis | reverse complement strand
GCCGTTTGCCACATCTACTAAAACTTAACACTGTCCAATTTCAAGGACTAATACTCAGAGTTTCAAAACTATAAGGACTAAAAATCATCAAAGTTTTGAGTATGAACTAAAACCAAAATCGTGTGATACTTAAGGGACGAAAAACATATTTAATCCTAAATATATCGATTTCATTCTCCAAAATTGATCTTTACCAATAATCTTTTTTTACGAAAAAAAGAAGAGAAAATGTCATGTTTTATATTAAAAAAATTATGTGATAAACTCTATAGCTAAATAAACAATCCTAATAAAATAGCTAAGTAAACAACTTTTTATTTTCTCTGAATTTTTTTTTCAATGAGAAAGCCAAATACTAAATTAAATTAAATTATTTCTTCCTTGCATTACTACTATCTCTTTCCTTCAAATTCTAGCAAACGAAACAATGATGGAAAGTTAAGAAGATTTTACGTTTTCTCTTTCTCGTAGCCAAAGACTAGATTGTCCTTTTCGGATAAATAAAACCTAACATCCCTTGCAACTATAATTTTAACTAACTATTTTTTCTGTAATTTGTTATTTAATTCCTGGTGAACTCTCAGTACCGATACATAACAACAATGGATCTAAAAAGTATATTGTTTTGGATGTGAGGGGCCGTGCTGGTCCCACGTCTCCACGTCACTCTCTTCTCGTATTCCGTACGTCGGATCCTCTGTACTCACTCCTTAGTTCGCCGGTGGGAAACCTGCAAAAGATTCTCCGATGCCAAAGTCAGTTGAGAGCTAAGGCGTTTTTCTCAGACAGTAATGAATGTGCAGTAAATGCAACCTATCTACCACTCACCCTAGATCTGTATTTATAGTTTTCGCTATGGGCTTGGGATTAGTGAAAAGTTAATCACGGCCCAATTCAGCCCAAATAACTTTTAAACCCTACTTACCTTAAACTAAGATGATTAGTAACACGGCCGGCCGCCCTCGCGGGTCTTATCCTCGAGACCGGCCGGTCCTGACGGGTCCACGGCCTGGGCGGCCGGCTTCGGGTGAGTCTTGAGTTATGGGCGCACGGGTGTTCGCCCTGCCATACATAACCTTCCACAATAGTGAGTGATCACGGGGCACACGGGCGTCCGCCCTTCAATACCTAACCCTTCCCAGTAGAAGTGTAGTTTCCTAGGTCTCGTACGCTAATGTGGGCGGCCGGTACGTTTGGTAGTCCGATGACGTGGATGTCCTTCCGTACGGCGTCCGGTCCTTTGGTCTCATATGGTGATGTGGGCGGTCGGTACGTTTAGTAGTCCAATGACGTGGATGTCCTTCCGTACGGCGTCCGGTCCCTGCTGGTACATATATGTATTTAAGTTTCAAATAAAAAAAACTGTAATACTCTTTAGTCTTCAACATATGATATGCTGGTGTACTTGTAAAAGACAACTGAACACTTAAGTTAGGTATGTGTGTTAGATAATAATAAATACTATATTAAATTACTTAATAGTTATTTCTAGGGATAACAAAAAAACTTCACGGATATGGTGGATAAAATATGTGGTAATTTAATTAAAAATAAAATTAATTTATATTTTATTAGGTTAAATTTGATTAAAATTAAATTTTAATTTATATTATATTATATATATTTTTTGTAATTTTATTTAAATTTTATTTTAAAAATGTATAAAATATATACTATTTTATTTTTAAAATGTATAAACTATATACTTTTTTATTTTTGCAGATATCCGTGGGTACTACGAGTTTTAAAATATTCACGGGTATTTTTAAAGTGGATACTCCGTGGGTAGCGGATGGGTTGTAGATTGTATTTTCATTTTGCAGGTCGGATTACGGGTAGACACTGTTTATATCCAATCTGACCCGATGTATCCCTAGTTATCTCATGAAGATTTTTACCTAGTTGGACCTAGGCTTCTTAGGTGGTTACCTTTTTTTAAGTTGTTTAGGATTTCGTCCATCCATATTGTTTAGGATATGTCAAAATATCAAGGCAAGAGAGAACATAATATATGAGATGATTGTTTTGCTTAGAACAACTTGCTTGTATTTTGCAACCCCCTTTTTTTAAATAGCCAACATAGAATATTTGTACATTAATATGAAAAATTCTAAGAGATATACAATAAAAGAAGAGATTATAGGATATTTCCTATTTAGAGGGAGTAATTTTGAATAAATCTTAACAACAATCTATTAAAGGTAGAAATCTAATAAAAACATAATAAAATACATTAACAAATAGGTATTTTAAACATGTTTGAACATATAGAATGATTAATTTCATATCAGGAGACTATGTTATGAAAATATGTAGAATTGTTAGTTTTGTATATCTAGCTTTAGTGTTGAGCCATTTCTGGAGTGACACTCAAGTGACAATCATAAGCTTAAGTAAAGAACATTGCTTGTAGATGCTTAAATAATAATTATCCTTGGTTAAGTTATGTTAGGGTTGGAAAGAAAGAGAGAGAGTTATCGCACCCATTCTTCCTTCTCGAAACTCTAATAGTGAAACATAATCACTCTAAAAAATAGAATATTAGAGTGATTCTAACATGTTTATTAATGTAAACAAAATGTCTTATTGCTAAAACACCATTTTTGTCGCTTAAATGATATATGTATCATCACTAAAGCGATTTAGTTGCAATATTTTACATGAATAAGATTGAAACACTTATTTATACTTCAAAAGAATATCAATAAGCATTGTTATTACCCTTCATGCCAAATTATTCAAACAATATTTTTGTAATTTAAGTGAGGGAGGGTTAGTAAAACTTTTCCTGATGGAAATACTACTAGTCACTACAAAAATAGTTACTTGTTTTAGTAACATTATGTTTTTTTTGCCAATATCTTTCATGCTATATATATATATATATATATATATATATATATATATATATATATATATATATATATATTTATTTATTGAATTTGTGCTGTGTAGAATTAAGTACATGAAGTCAGTGAAGATACTCCATATAATCTTACTAACGTTTAGAGAATTCAAGAAATTTGAATATTGAAAACAGTAATTTGCATCTGATATGCTACGAAGTTAGAGTTTATGCCTTTGATTCAAGGTGATTTATTAGAACTAAAATATGTTACTAGGTTTAAATACCTATTTAAACTTTATACCCAGGTCATCACTGAAGCTTGGAGGTATAAGAAGTGTTTTTGAATGAGTTTAGTCACGAGATAAAAAAAGAACTTGTCATTCCTTCATTTATCCAAGACTTTTATGCTTTGGTTGCACATTAAGTTCCAATTTAATATATAAAAATAATAATTCTTTTAATTCAATTTGAGATTTAAAAAAGTGGCATGTTAATAAGATTGATTAAGATCTTCCGTCCACCTAATTATGTTAGGTTAGATCATCATATCTCGTTGTTTTATTATTTACAGATTAGATTGACCCGTTTCAATATTTCATTCTAATTCTTATATATACTTATTCTGATTTTAATATAACACTTTATGTTAAGTTTTGTAATTAGAATATAAAACTTTATTTTAATTTTTATAATTAGAGTCTCGAAACACCAGGAAACTGAAATAATAAAATATATAAATTTGTTTTAATCAAATGAAAACATGAGCAATAGAAAACACCTAGGAATCCCCATGAATAACTAAATATTTCTCTAATTTTAATTTTGCGACGCAGTCTTATAACTGGATATTCAAAATTTAAAATTTTAATTAAATTAGAACCGTGTGATTTACACATTGACGTTAGAGTATTTGAATAGCTATCATAAGTTTTATCATAATAAAATTTTATCACTTTAATAACATCTCAAGAACCACTCCATGATTGTAATACCGAATGTCAACAAATTGGAAGTTATATAGAATAATTCCATGTTTTATCTAAATTATGATTTTAGATTTGATTTGAATTTGATCGGAGAAAAAGACATATATGCACATACTTAAATTTATTAATTTTTAATAATTCTATCAGACTTGTTCACAGATTAAATATTTGAACAATTCACATGTTCTTTAAACATTAAAGAAGATCGAATATTACATTATTGAAAAAGTTGTTATGGCTCTTATTTAAATTTTAAGGTTAAGCTCCACAATCACGTATTATCTGCAAGTGCAATATCATAATCCTTAATATTGTTTTTAATATCATTTATTTGAAAATTTTTAAATTCTTTGCACTAGAATTTCATATAGTTATTCTAAAAGCTTATAAAAGCTCATCATTTTAGAAATCACACAATACACTTTGCCTAAAGTTTTTTCTCCTAGTACAATAATTAATTTATATAACTTAATTTTTTAATTAATTACAAATTATTTTAAATTAATTACTATACAGTCATACGATTTTATTATATGATGATTTATTTTTAAATGAACTCTGATGAATATATATATATATATAATTTAAATTGCTATAATTAAAGCATATGCATGCTATGTTTATGTAAAATAAAAAATAGATTTTTTTTCTTGTGTGGTCCTACTGCTCAGGTCTTCTGACCACGCGTCAGATGAATAATCTGCCACGTGTAATTTTAAAACACTTGTTTTGCGGAAAAATATTGAGTGTTTGGAGAAGCCACAACAGCATAGTGGCAGACCTGGACCTCGTCGTTGGAATCAAAGTCTGGCGAGTCAGGGGTGTTTTTGTCCAAACGTAGACCCTAGGAAACTCCCAATTTACCCCTCATAGATGGGACCGCTTCTTCTCCTTTTCTCAATGTCTTCTCTCTCTTCATACAATTTTTGTAACGAAAGAAAAAAGATTTATTTTTATTGTGTCATTTTTTTGGTCTCACGGTTTTGGTGTGTGTGTGTGATAGAGAAGGTATATTCTGGGTTTCGATACTCTTTGGTAAAGAAAATCATCACCATTTATAGCTCCTTCAGCTTAACTATTGTGACGTACTTCTCTTGTATTATTCCTTGCTGAGTTCTGGGTTTGTTTCTATCCACGTAATCGGCTAAGGTAAGGTAACCTTTCCATTCTTTTACCATTTTTCTTCACTTCTGATTTTGGTTTCACACTACTTGATTTTTCGCCATCTGGGTCTCTTCAATTTTTCGTGTTTTTTTTTTGTGGAAAATGATTTTCTGGGTGTGGTGGGACGATCCAGCCAAATGTTTTGTTTGGGTTGGTGTTACATTGCTGTTGAGATGGTTTTGGGCCCTGTGATTTTTGTTGAAAGGTTGGATTTTGCTCTTGTTATGATTTTCGAGATGTACTGCTTCATGGTGTTTCTTTTGAGGTTGTTGTCATTTCCTGATTCAGTTTTTGGGACTAATTATTAACTTTGAAAATGGTGGTTGGGTGGGAGAGTGGTGAATTGGGTTCTGAGTGCACGGATCAACTGTGAAACTTATTTTGAATGAAGATTCATGGCATTTGGTTTTTCAAAATTTGTGTAATTTTCCTTAGGGGTGGGTTGCATTATTGTCTCATGATTTTGTTTGAATTATAATAATCTGGATGATGGCTTTTAATTTTGTGAATTACTGGGGCAATGGATCTTGTATTTCTAGAAATCTCACTGGTTTCAATTTTCATTTTGTTGTGATGATGTAATCTTTTTATGAAGTTGTGCTTATAGTACATTTTGCTTTATGCTTTTTTCCGCTTCACAGGATCAATTTAGTTGTTCAATTTGTCTTTTTGTTTGTTCTTATCTGCTTGTATCCTGTGAGACTGAGACTCTGTACTGAGGGACTTTAGTTGCTTGTGCATGCTTGTATGTCTTTTTTCCTCAAAAAATAGTATTCTCCTGTAGCATTTGTCTTGCCAATTGATGAATTACATTATCAGTGTTTCTAATTATGACAGATTTCTGTCTAGCATGTGAACCATACTGGGATTCATCAATGGCTGCTGCTGGTTGACAGTACGGTAAAGATGGTTGCCGCAATGATGTTGATGTTAGTGATAGATTAGAAAGAGCCAATTCATCTTATAATTGGATATCTCTAGCTGATATTTTGATTACTATTTTACATTACCATGGATTAGTGAAAATCGAATGGTGGAGTCAAGGATCAGGACTATTTTTATTGGATGTTCCAGTGTACTCTGGAGATGAAGTAGTTTTTGATAATCCAGCTCTTGACATATCAGGTGGTGGATTAGCGGAATATATGTGCTGAGACTTTGGAGTCATCTTTCTTATCTATGATATAATATTGTGAAAGCTAACTAATCAAATTTGGTGGTAATGGAAGTAGCTTTTTCCCCTCAAGTGCAAAAGCAGAATTTGCAAATAACAGGTCGCAAAATTTTATGTGTTGGATCCCAGAAGGATTTGTGGCTTGTTGTGCGAGAAGGATCTCTAAATGATGTAGAATTGGCCTTGGCATCATTGAAGAAGAGTGGGGGCAATATCAATTTGAGGAACACATTTGGGTTGACTCCTCTTCATATTGCAAGTTGGAGAAACCATATTCCCATTGTAAGGAGGCTTCTTGCAGCTGGTGCAGATCCTGATGCCCGAGTAAGGCTGTTTCTCTTTTCACAATTTTCTAGCAATCAAGTGTGGCATCTACTTTTAGTCAAGAGAAAAAGTTTGACATCTGTTTGCCTACCTTTTTTATAGCATTGATTCTGCTACTTCCTTCATATTTTGCTTTCAAGAGTCAAGACCTCTGCACATCAAAAAGTGAATGGTTGTTAGTTGATTGTTAAACTACTTTGCCATGATCTCTTAGTTGAATTCATAAAATGTGGAAATATGTTATATATAATTTAACATTAATTTAAACTTTCCTAGGAAGGTAGTACACAGTTAATATTTGTATTCTAATGTTTAACTTGTATTCTGAATGAAACCTAACTTGTAAGGAAATGAAGTGTCCTTCTGAGATTTCTTTCTTGTTATTGAGGTTCTTTATTATTTTGTGGTGAATTATTCATATCAATTTTATGAGATACCAATTAGTAAAATCTACAACATATACTGTATAATGTTAAACCATATCAGTTGAATCTCCCTCCCTTTTCCTTTTCTCAATGAGTTGGAGTTGAATCTCCCTCCCTTTTCCTTTTCTCAATGAGTTGGAGTGGCTGCTTAGGATGGAAAGGAATAGCTCATATTCCTTCACTTAACCATTACTTTATCTCTCCAAATCCATTAATTCTGAAACTTGTGTTGTTTTTAGGATGGAGAATCAGGATGGAGTAGCCTTCACAGGGCTCTACATTTTGGTCATCTTGCTGCGGCAAGCATCCTTCTTCAGCATGGTGCCTCTATTACATTGGAGGACTCTAAATCTCGAATACCTGTAGATCTTTTATCTGGCTCTGTATTTCAGGCTCTTGGAAATGAACACAGTTCAGGTATAAATTGTTATTTTGTGACTGCTTTAGATTGTTGTCACCATTAAAGTGATCATTTAGGATGACAGTCTGACTTTTATTCTATGTTTAGTGGCAACTGAGGTCTTTAGTTGGGGCAGTGGTGCAAATTATCAGCTTGGAACTGGAAATGCGCATATTCAGAAGTTGCCATGCAAAGTTGATTCACTTGGTGGTTCATTCATAAAGCTCATTTCTGCTGGGAAGTTCCATAGTGTGGCACTTACTGCTCGTGGAGAACTGTATACCTGGGGATTTGGAAGGGGTGGTCGTCTGGGACATCCTGATTTTGATATACACAGGTATGTGGTTTGTTTCAGTGTGAATGTAGGTGAACATGCTTTTTGTTTGTACTGGTCACTGTCTTTTTGATTATGAACATTGAATAAAAAGAAGTCGTTTTGTAAGTTCCTTAATAATGTTGAGTTCTCTGGGGGGTATTTGATTTGAAAAAAAGGTGTGTTCACTTTTTTCCCCAGTTTTTATTGACTATTATTATTATTGATTATTACTAAAAGGTTGCCTTGTTTTCATTTTAATTCCTATCTTTAAATATTTGTGCAGGATGTGGTGAAAAAATGGCACCTTATTTTGTTTTGCATATTGTTTTCAAATATTTGTGCACAAATTGGTGAAAACAATTTTTTGCCTTTTCACCATTTCTTATACAAATCTTTTGAAAATAGAAAATGAAAATTGATTATATTTTCTTAAACCAAACAGGCCCTTGGTTTTTTCACTTTCCTTTTTATAATAACTTGGATGAGAATACAATTGTATCTTTAACTAAATGCTTGTTTGAAACTAAAAACAAGCTCAATAGAGCATATAATTGAATTGGTACGTTCAGACGTAGGACATTTTTGTGCACGGTCACATTTTAACTACTTAGTCTCAAACCTTTTTGTTCTTGATGCTGTACTACATTTTCATGGTGTTTTACTAGGAACATAGATTGATTTTGCTGTGGCATTATACCTGTCATAAAGAAGTAGATACCCAGCTTTCTTTCAAAGCACAAATCAGAAGATGTAAAGACCATTTTTTTTTATTTTTTTTAATTTTTATTTTGATATAGTGATTTTTTAACTTCTGGTAGAAATTTCACAGGAAAAGTAAATGGGAACTTATTTTAGTTTTACTGCTAGATACTGTTTTTGCAACTAGTTGCATGCTTTTTATCGACGAGTGATGGAGAGAGAGTATATGCTTTTGGAAAATTTTCAATTTATATTGTTATACTCATTGCAGTGGTCAAGCTGCTGTCATCACTCCCCGCCAGGTGACTTCTGGTCTGGGTTCCCGCAGAGTGATGGCAATTGCTGCAGCTAAGCATCATACTGTGATTGCTACTCAGGGTGGGGAAGTGTTCACTTGGGGATCCAATAGAGGTAAAACTTGATGTTATTCATGTTTATATAAGTTAGGTCTTGTGTGTTGTTACTGTGTAAACTACTTTACTGGACTGCATCAAAGTAGTCTTTTCCCCTCATCCCTCCTTTGGTTTTATCAAGTATACTTGTGATTCTCGACAAATCATCACTGATTAATTGAGAAAGAATTATTCTTTCTTTATTCGTTGTTCTACAGTGTGAAATATGAGAAATATGTAATTGGCATAAGTTTTCTTGTTTCATTGTTGTGCAGAGGGACAACTTGGGTACCCTTCCGTTGATACGCAACCCACACCTCGTAGAGTATCTTCTTTGAGGTCAAAAATTGTTGCTGTTGCTGCAGCAAATAAACACACGGCTGTAGTTTCTGATTTAGGTGAAGTCTTTACTTGGGGTTGTAACAGGGAGGGTCAGCTTGGTTATGGCACCTCAAACTCAGCCTCTAATTACACCCCACATGTGGTTGAATCCTTGAAGGGAAAGACTTTGACCAGAGTTTCTGCTGCAAAATATCACACAATTGTATTAGGATCTGATGGAGAGGTAACTAATTTCGGATTATTGCCATTTTTTTTTAAATTTCAAGGTCTTATAACTGTAAGAAACTGTAGCTAGCATCTTCATATTTGAGCTACAGTTAAAGGCTACCTAAGGCCCATAGGATTCCTTGGGTATTGCAAGTAATACACCAAACACTGGACATAGATTTGGCATAAAATACTACCTATAATCGGAGGACGCTACAAAAATTAATTAAAATACTTGAAATTGTAAAGGTAACTGCAATTTTATTTGTTTTCTTCCAACTGCTTCTGCGTTATACAGTTTTGGGGTATACACATTTTTACAGAGAGGGATAAGACCTGATTTTTTGAGTTCTATTATTGTTCTATCCCAAATTATATTCAAGTTCAACAACTTATGTTTTTCATGTAATATCTGTATCAAACATTAGATTTTTCCTTGTTAGTTTTATAATATATATATGTGTGTAGGTGTTCCCCCTTTTGTTTTTTGAGGAAATAACAGTACTTTTTACATCTTTTAAGTTCTAATTTTCCATATTTTGCAGGTATTTACCTGGGGTCATCGACTTGTTACACCAAAACGTGTTGTAGTTAGTAGGAACTTGAAGAAAAGTGGAAACACTCCTTTAAAATTTCACCGCAAGGAACGACTTAGTGTGGTTTCTGTAGCTGCTGGAATGGTACACAGCATGGCCCTTACAGATGATGGCGCATTATTTTATTGGGTCTCCTCGGATCCGGATCTTAGATGCCAACAGGTTCTAATCCTTTGAATTTTTCTCTTCTGTTGTGTTCATTTTTTCTTGAAGCATTGTGACTAAAAACACTTCCCCTATTGTTTAATTTGTTAACAGTTATATGCTATGTGTGGAAGAAATATGGTTAACATATCAGCTGGAAAGTACTGGACTGCAGCTGTTACAGCTACTGGTGATGTTTACATGTGGGATGGGAAGAAAGGTAAGGATAAGCCCCTTGTTGCAACTCGGTTGCATGGTGTAAAGAAGGCTACATCAGTTTCAGTTGGTGAAACACATTTACTAATCGTGGCTTCACTCTATCATCCTCTTTACGCTCCTAACATGATTCAGAATTCTCAGAAACTCAAGTTGAATAACGGGGATGATATGGAAGAGTTAAATGAAGACATTTTATTTGAGGATATAGATTTCAGTAACATGATATCTAGTGTGCAAAATGACACTAGCAGGCAGAGATCTATACCGAGCTTAAAAAGCCTTTGTGAAAAAGTAGCTGCAGAGTGTTTAGTGGAGCCACGGAATGCAGTACAACTGCTTGAGATTGCTGATTCTCTTGGAGCAGATGATTTGAAGAAATATTGTGAGGTACTGGTCTTTTCTACTGTATGAAGTATTTGCAATATATTGTTTCAAATGAATTGGAGCTATGTTCTTGCTTCTCTATTCATTATATAATTTATTGCTTAATGTTTTCAATTACACGGCAACCGACATGCAAATGCACATACACACAATCGGAATGCACACATACACAATATTTAAGAATATGAAGTAAATGCTGACATGTCATCTTTATCAACTTGAACAAGCTTGCATTTAAAGAAAGTAACATGATATGAATTTGATTAGCTGGAAATAATTCATTTCATTGTTGGCAATAAATTCACGAGTTCAAAAGTCACTGCCATAAATTTGGCAGACGGTTAGACAAATCTGTGATAATAAACAAAGACTGTAAAACTATAAACTTAAATTGAACAGAGTAGTTAGTTATTATTTGTCATCAAGCTTTCTTTAAGCAACAGAAGTAAGATGTGCTGTCTCCTGTTTGATTAAAGAGTAGATTTCCTTCTGTCCATATTCACATAATTGTTGTTTGGTACATCACAATATTATAATCAAACTTCTGTCAAGTATCATGAGAACCTGATGTGAAATTAAATTTTTATTTAGATATAATTAATATTTAATTTCTCTAATTTAAAAAAGAGTAGATAGGTTACTAACACCTGTTTGGGACCGTTAATTTCTAGAATCATATTCATATTTACCTACAACCTTTGCTGGTTAATAGTTTTCTTTTCTTTATCTGGTAGACATAGTTTATCTTTTAGTGTATAGTAAATGGTAGTGCAAATTTATTTCGAAAGTTTTCTGTATGAATGAATGTGTCTGAAGGAATGTGACTGAAATGGCAATGAGTCCAACTAGTCTGGAAAAAATTATCAATAAAAGAATATCAAAAACTACATTCTCAAAAATCCACAAATATTGTCTAGAGATAGTATGAAAAATACTCCTCAAAACATGAAAATACTGCTACTACTGTTCTTCATTTGTTAGAAAGTTTCATCATCTATGTTGGTTAATATATGTTCATCCATTCTAATTAAATATTATTCTTTTCAAAGTATTTGTAAATAAGTATTATTTTTTAAATTGGACAAAAAAACAAGATAAGTACTTTGACATTATTTTTAGGTGAATCATAGAAATAGAGAAAAATGTTACGTGCTGTCAGTGTAATTGTTTTCACTTTTTTTTTTGGTCTCTTATGCTTTGTTTACCAGATTTTTTTTTTCTTTACTAACTTCATGAGGTACTATTTGTTAGATTATGCTTTATTGTACTCCATATTTGCACGTGTTTTTGTACTAGTATACTTGACATTTGACATTAATGTTAGGTGGTATCTTCTAGCATTACGTGCATTGTATTATTCTATCATGTAATTAGCCCTGTACTTCAACTGGTCTTTGCTGATATATATATAGGTGCATATATATATATATATATATATATATATATATATATATATATATATATATATTACATGGTAAGTGTTTATATACTAAAGTTGTTATTATTTACTGGTTACAGGAGATTGTCATGCGCAACCTTGATTACATATTTACAGTTTCATCGCATACAATAGCAAGTGCATCACCAGATGTTCTTGCTAACCTTGAGAGGTTGCTAGACCAGAGATCATCTGAGCCATGGAGTCACCGTCGGCTTCCTACACCAACTGCTACCCTCCCTGCCATCATTAACAGCGAAGAGGATGATAGTGAGATAGAGTTTCAAAGGACTCGTGACAAACCCTTGAAAATGGAAAACGTCCAACGAGTAGATTCCTTTCTACAGCCCCAGGATGATTCTGATAAAGAAATCTCCAAAGTAGTCCGAGCTATAAGGAAAAAGTTGCAGCAGATTGAGATGCTTGAAGATAAGCAGTCTAGTGGACATCTTCTTGATGACCAGCAGATTGCAAAGCTTCAATCTAAGTCAGCACTTGAAAGCTCACTTGCAGAGCTAGGTGTTCCTGTTGAAACATCACAAAATAAAGAATCATCTTCTACTTTACTAGAAGGGAAAGGCAGTAAGAAGGGTAAACTATCAAAGAAACAAAGGAGAAAGAGTGGAAAATCAAACATAGGGCAGGCAGAAATAGAATCTGTTCACTCTAAAAGTGAAGCCATTCCCAAATCGGAGGACCTGTTGGACATTCACATCATGGGGATTTCTGATTCAAAGGTTGGTTTCCAATGTGCTATCTTACTATTTGAAAACACTGGTTGAAATCATATTTTTGTTGAATTTATTTTCTGGCTCTTGTTTTCTTTAAGGTTTTCAGTAGAGAGAATTAATAGTGCACTAGATAAAATCGGTTATAGGCTGATAACTTGTAGTTTTAGATTGGACCAATTTTTCAGAGTATTTGTCTTGATAGCGTCTCTGGGTTAGGTATGCAATCTGAGCTCTGAAGCATTTTTAATTCAGACTGCTCCTTAGTCTTTATTTTGTTGAAGTACCTGGCTTGGGTAGTTCATTAGACATTCATTGAGTTTTGGACCTACTTCGATGCTTGCAGAACTTTCATTTTTAGAGTTGTGTATATGCAATTTCATATTGTTGTTTGTTTAAGATATATTTAAATGGAAGTAACTGTCCGTTTCATTAACGCAGATTTAACCAGTTATACATTTCATCATCTTAAACGGATGTTGTTATGTTTTGCAGAATATTTCTCAAAGAAGTTCTTGTCTTTTACTTTCTGTTATGAACTAGAATTAGTTGCACAGTTGCGTGTAATGCTTAAAATTCTACATTTTATTTTACATAGGTGGAAGAGGATGCTGTTTGTGAACAAATCACAGTAGACCAGGATGCAAAAGATTTAGCTTTTGTAGTGCAGAAGAATGATGCTTTAGAGTTGCCGAAAGCCAAGGGTCCGTCACCAAAAGCTTCAAAAAAGAAGAGCAAGAAGGGTGGGCTTTCTATGTTTCTGAGTGGTGCTCTTGATGAAGCCCCAAAAGAGGTGGCTCCTCCTCCACCACCAGCACCAAAAAATGATGGTCCTGCATGGGGTGGGGCCAAGTTCATGAAGGGTTCTGCTTCTCTTCGCGAAATCCAGGATGAACAAGGCAAAATAAAGATAAACAAGCGAGCCGGGAGCAAGGACAAGGTGGAAGATCTTTCTGATTTTGGCAGTGGGGTTAAGATAAAGTTGAGTTCATTTCTTCTTTCCAGTCCAATACCCGTTACCTCAACTAGTAGTTCCCAGGTATCTGATGGAGAAATGAATACCCCTCCTTGGGCTGCTTCAGGAACCCCTCCCCATCCTTCTAGGCCATCCTTAAGGGACATCCAAATGCAACAGGTTTGTGATTTAACTCTTCCTTTCATGTTCTTATTCACTTGATACAGTTGTACCTGTGTAATGCCTGCTTTGAATCATTAGTTGATAGATAACTCATTATGCATTTTGGCCTATTTATTATTTTTTGATTGCATTTTTGGTATCATTCAACTTCTAGTGTATACTTTTGTTCAATCATGGAATGTTGTTTTACATACAGGGAAAGAAACAACAAAGCCTTGCACACAGTCCAACGACTAGAACATCTGGCTTTTCCATTGCTACCGGTCAAGGTGGCTCGCCTTCGGAAACCACTGGAGTGAGTCGCTGGTTCAAGCCTGAGGTGGAAACACCATCCTCAATTCGTTCTATTCAGATTGAGGAAAAGGCTATGAAAGATCTCAAGCGCTTCTATAGCAGTGTCAAAATTGTCAGGAAGCAATCTTGATGCTAACCAATGATGTACGAATAAAGTAGGAAGAAGGGGCTCTTTCCTGTTCTCCTCTCCCTTGAGCATTACCATTTTTTCTTATCCTCTTTTCACTTTCCTTTTTAGTACAATATCTAAATCTGTACAGATAGTTTCAGTGTACATCCTTCCTTTTCAAATCAAAATTGTAGCTTTAGTTTCTTAGCATCATGGGTCTTTCCCATTTCTATGCTTTCCCAACTAGCTCTGTATATGACCCAAGATTTTTTTATGTACTCATTTTTAACCGTCTCAACTTAGAGATTGGTCAATAATGACCCTGAACCTGATGTCAAGGGCAGACATGGTTACTGTTTTCCTGACTCAAGTTGCTTCAAGGCTCAAGAATGTCAGAATAAAAGGGCACTTCTTTTCGAACAAGGGCTGTTTATGGCCCCATATCAGGGTTATTGCATCAATCTTCAACCCTTAATAATTTCACATCCTATATTATACTTATCCACAGTTAGTAGTTGTGACCCTTCTCTACTGCATTAATGTTGTTCCATTTAGTAAAGAAATATTTAGACTTTGGAGTCATAATAATTGTTCAAATTGGATTTTGTAAGCTTTCTAAATGCTAGCAACATCGGAGACTATTGTCATCCTTTTAGCTCTGCAAGTCAAGTTCATTTATTATTTTCAATAAAGCTTAATTTTTTTGCCTGGATTTGGTTAAGCAATATTGACTTTAGGTAATATGAAAAGATAGTGGTTGAAAAAGATAAGGTGTTGCATGTTTTGGTATTATTGTTCAATGTTTCAATTCAGATGTGTCGGTCGACTCTGAATCAGTACAGATTTCTTAACAACTTACTTCCCTGTTCATTTTGTTTATATATATGTATATATATACCTTGTTTGAAAGGAAAAATAGGTAACTTTTCATGATTTCAATAAAATATTTGTGCTTTTTTTTATTATTTTATCCATTTATTCTGTTTAAAATATTTTAAAATTAAAGTATTATAAGATAGATAGAATTTTCATAGGAAGATGATAAACATGTTCTTGAAAAATTGAAAATATGGGTGAAAAATACATTTTTTCACTAAAATTAAGAAAGATAAGAGTAATGAAACGAGTAATTAATAAGTTTTATGCTTTTATTAGGTGCGTTATTGACTTGGTAAAATGATAATTTCCAAATATAAATTATTTTTGGTAAAATTTATTATTTTCATGTCAGAAAAACCAGACGAGCGAAGTCAATTTACATCGAGAATACGATAAAACTTTTTTAACATTCGCTTTCTTGTAAGCACTAAACTTTAGGTATGTACTCTTAGAAAGGGAGAACATAGCTTGTAATAAATTGAGAAAGGGAGAGAGAGAAGTGAGAACATAGCTTGTAATAAATTTTATTGATGAGATTAAATAAATTTAATTCTATATTAATTTATTTTAAATATAATTTTTTGGAAATTATTTATGTAAATAAAAAGCACTAATTCTATAAATAAAAATATTAATTGTGTAAAAAATATAATTAAATAGAAGATAATCAATTCTATGGTTTTATAATCAATTAATCCACTTTTTTTTTCTCAAATCTTCGGACAACATGAAGGAAAGTTTAACAGTAATATTTTTTGTTTTTCATGTTTTTGTATATTTTCAATGTACTGATTTTTCACTTTTTCTTAAAGTTGGGTAAACAATATGAACTGTAAAATTTAAATTTATAAGTCTATTTAAATCGGTTTATCCTAAATTTAAATTTATAATTTTGGATTTTAAGTTTAATTCACTTTAATTGGATTGAGATTAGATTTTGGATTTTGAAAACCTAAAATTGATGTGCTCTAAAAAAATAACCAAGTCGATCGAGACTAAAATATCGAGTTTAGTTGACCTAGATTGAAGATCAAGATATGTTTGCTCAAGTCAAAGTTCAAGTTAAGTCAATCTAAAATTGGATGTTAAGCCGAGTTAGTTTGGGTTGAAGAATTGAGCCAAGTTGGTTAGGTATGAAGGTTGAGATATTTCAATCCAAGTTGAAGAATTGAGATGAGTCAATATGGGCTAAAAAAATCAAGTCGAATAGACCTGGGTCAAATAATCGAGTTAACTCAATACAGGCCAAAATTTGAGCTAGACTTAAGTTGAAGGTTGAGCCAAGTTGGCTCAGACCGAAGATTGAGATGAGTCAGCCTCGATCGAAGGTTAAGTCAAGTTGTTCTAAACCAAAGCTCAAGTCAAGTTGGCTTGAGCTAAAGATCAAGCCGAATTAGCTTGAACTTAAGGTCGAGATGAGTCAGATTGGACCATAAGTCGGTTTAAACCAAATGTCGAGCTAAATAAGCTTGAACTAAAGGTTTAGTTGAGTTGGTCCAAGCAATTGAACCTAGCTGACCTTGGTGAAAAGTTGAGTCGAGTCATTCAAAACCGAAGGAATGAACTAAGTTATCCCATTTTCAAGGTCTAGTCATTTTAGGCCAAGGTTCAAGTTGAACCAGCACAATTTCGAATCATACCAAGTCAACACGATCCTTAAAATGAGTCAAGTCTAAATCTAATTGATATAATTAAAATAAATATAAAGTATAAATCCTTATAGTATCTTTAATCTATTTCTAATCGAAAGGTTTCTTATCAAGTTATTTAAGTATAAATTTTATTTATATACCAAATTAAATTTAACTTAAGTAAAAAAATGGTTAAATATAAATATTGTAACTTTCTTCATTCTATAGTTAACTTATAATAAATTTGATTCTTTATATAATCATAAATATAAAAAAATAGATTTAGAAGGTTATACTTTTGTATTTTTCCTTTATATTTTTTTTTTATTTTTGTTCATTTTTATTTATTGACTAACCATTTAAGATTAATGTAAATAACCTGAGTATCATTGTTTATATTTAAATTAGAACAACACGCATCTCAACATAATGAACATCGTATCAATAGTTTTATTTATTTTTAACATAAAATATCTTTATTATAATATCTTTGAATGAATAATTATTTTTTTTATAAATGTTAGTTTATGCATATACATATGATATGACAATATACTCTAAGATTATGTTATAGTATATTCATAATTCTTTATAAATGATCATGTTGATATCCACACTAACACCTTAATCAATTTCAAAATTGAATTATTCTAAACCTTCAAAAGCATTTTTTTAAAATAATAGAATGAGGTTCAAGACTTTTATATATATAAATTGTTCAAGTGATAAAAGAACCCAATATTTCATTGATTAATTACTAGAAAATGAAAAAAAAAATGAAAGTAGCACAAAACCACTTACATAATATAAATAAGAAGGTAATATTTAAAATTACAATAAGTTAATAAAGTGACTCTTTAAGAGTTAATTAAAATTCTCATTAAACTTTATTTCTACTCATAAATAATTTTGTTGCACTATAATCACTTTAATAAAATAGGATTTGTTCCTAGTAATAAAGCTGGTTCCATTTAACATCAACTTTAAAAATAATTTTATTTAAAATGATGCACTATAATCCAAATATCTTTACTATACAAAATTTGAAAAACACAAATTAAATTTTGCACTTACAAGAATTTGAAATTCCAACCACTCTTTCAAACAAACTTTTATTTTCTTTCATTGCAATATATGAAAATTTTCGATACAATGTTTTTATAAGTAAAGTAAATCAAAAACTCAATAAATTTACTCTCGATTGTATATTTTTCTATCTCCTTTCCAGATACAACTGACTTTCAATATAGGAGGGTTTAAAAAACTTCAACATCTAAGACATAATGATAAATTGTATTTGACAAGACCAAGGAGGAGTTAGGGGTACCATGCCCCTCCACTCCAATTTTTTTTTTTAAATTTAAATTCTATGGAGTATATATTGAGAATTGGAGGGAATTAAATTAGGTAGATTTTTTTTAAAGCACAATATTTAATATTAATAAATAATAAAACATAAAATTAAATATAATAAAGAAAAAAAATATTAGGATATTTTTTATTTTTTCTCTCATTATTGTCTTTTGAGTTACTCACATATTGTACTCATTTTTCAATTTCACATGTTTTCTTTTATTTCTAAAGAAAAAAAATGAATAAATTTATTATTTCTGTTCTCATTTCTTATCTCTTTTGTTCCCCTTTTGAAGAAAAAAAAAAACTCTCTTTTGTCTTATTTCATAATAAAATATTAGTTTCATGCTTAACGTTTGTTTTATTTCATGAGTCTTTTATATGATATTTTTTTATGTTACGTACTATGTGTTTTTTCATAATCCATGTTTAGTTGTTCTTGGTTATCATATATTTTTCTTTCAGTAATTACGTTTCTCAAATTTTTATTAGATTTTGATAAATTGTGTTTTTTTTCTTAAACTTTGTTTTAAAAAATAGGTTTATTGATGAAGAATAAAAAAGATAAATTTATTTTTTTAAAATGATGAAAAGGGAAGCTACTTGTGAAGATGAAAACAAGACAAATTAAACTTCTTCACTTAATAATATGAAACCTGATATACTAATGATCAAATTGTTTAATTAGAGAAACACTTTCTTAAGATTTAAAGAGTTATCAGTGGGAAGTTTCATATTAACTATTTGGAACATGATCCAGAAAAATGTCTTCAAATATGAGAATATCTAATGACTTAGAATAACTTATTTAATATGGGAATATCTAATGAGTGAAAGAGAAGATAGTTTAATTCATCTTAGTTTAACTCTTCTTATTTCTACAAGTACAACAAACAAAATCATTTTCTAGATCGAAGATTATTAAACAAGATGTGGAAGAAAAGGGAAGATGAATTTCTATAGTTATTTATATTAAAAAAGAAATAACTAAAAAAAATTAGTTTTGATTCAATCATTAGTGTGTTGAAGAATCAGATGGACAATGAAAAATCCTTTAATCCTTTAATATATGTATGATTTCTTTTATAGTTATAGTTATATTAAATTATGTATTCATTTTTATTATATTAGTAACAATAATTAAATATATAAATTGAGTATATTATTTTGATTCTTCTAAAATTCTAAAATTATTGATCAATTTCCAATTCTGAGTAAAATCATAATCTTTTAGTGAATTTACTTATGTGTACCATTCCAATAAATCTTAATAGGGATCTTACCAAAATGATTGAAATATGTTTTTACTTGCATCATTATATTTGCTTTCTTCACCTACAATGATAGTAATAATATTTATAGCTAATTTATAATCACTTTTCACAACTAAGTTTTTGTATATATTTGGAATATGGTTATTTCTATACCACTCTTAATTTTCTTTAATTTAGCTATTAAATTTTTCAAGCCAATAAAGAAATCAAAGATAAATTTTTCTTTCCAATGCTTCACAACCCCTCGTGGCTAAGTGTTGTGAAAACTAGTATCACCATTCAACTAAATGGAATTGTGTAGTATTAAAAAGTGAGTTTAAGTCTAACTCAATCTCACAAAATCAACTTGTAAGATGAGGTTTACACCTCACTTATATATTATAATTTAGCCTTATCTTTAGTTGATGTGAGACTTCCAACACACCCCTTTCACACCGAGGTATAGACATCTCGTACATGATAGTAGAAATTAGGTGGTCCGATAACGACTCAATAGCGGGTGGAATAGAATGCCCACATAGAACTCGCTAGGATAGACTCTTATCTAGCTCTGATACCATATTAGAAAGTGAGTTTAAGCCTAACTCAACCTCACAAAACCGGCTTGTAAGGTGAGATTTGCACCTCACTTATATATTATAATTTGGCCTTATCTCTAATCGACGTGAAACTTCCAACATGATCGTTGAATTATTTGGGCCTTGCGTTGGATTCTTCAATTCATTCAACGCAGAAGTTTTCTTACATAACACAGAAAAACATATGATCGTCTCCATGACAGGACATCAATTGTTGGTAGGATCTAGGTGGCTAATTTTCCCACTACATTCACACTCACTTCTATATACCAACATTCACACAAAGGAAATTCTCACTTTCCTTAATTTTCATTTCTTTAGGAGATATTCTTGTTAAGCGGTATTCACTGTAACAACTGCATAAAAATACCTTTATGAAAATTAGTTGTATTCCTTAATAATGATATATAAAAATGTTAAAATGGTTCAAACTTGTAAATTAGTTTGACTTATCGTGGAAATAATAAATTAAAAAATAAAACATTTTTAAATTAATCAATCCATCAACTTATGATAGATTAAACTAACTTATAAAATTTGTATAACTCACCAAAATATTAATCGGATTGAACTGTCTTATTTTTAATTTAATCCAAATATTAATTGGATTGAACTGCATCAGTGTTGAGCTAACTGAGTTTACTATACTCCTAATTATATGATATAAACTTTTAAAAGTTATTATTTATAACTTCCATATCTCAAATGTAATTCTTTCCTTCTTGTAAAGTTTTACATAATATTTGTTTTCTAAGGAAAAACATGTCTTGTTCATATTAATGTTATTAGTGATATGTATTTAGGGGTCTGTGAATTAAATATGTCAGTGAATAAAGTATTTTTAGTTCATTGTTGAAAAGTGGTTAATTGTAAACATTAGGTTAATTTTGATTCCCTAGAGGGAGTTTATATAAAACTGACAAAATGTGACATGTTTCTTGATTCTTTGATATGACATGGTTACAGTTACATAAGTCCTATAACTTTGTGTCTTGATAGCCAAGACAACAAGGGCGACATGAATAATCAAGAGCCTGTGCACAGTTTAGAAGTTGCTTGCTGCTCCTTTCCTCTATTTTTTCCTTTTGCATAGAAAGCATACATTTTTGTCAGAGGGAAATGAAAAAACAGAGCAATGTAATGAAGAGAAAAGGAAAATAAATGAAAAGGAAAAGGTTGATTGGAAATCCAGTGGGGCAAGTTGCAACTTGAGCAAGTTGATAGAGAGAAAACTAAAGGGAAAATATTTTTAGTTCATGTCTTTTTTGACATTAAATTTTAATAATATTATGTTTTTTTTTTTAATTTTTAATATGAATTTTTATTAAAATGTTGTTTAGTTGGAACATAAATATATTCATTATTCATACAAATTCCACACCTTTAAAAATATTAGAAATAAAACGTTAATATATATTTCTAGTTTTGATGTTCAAGAACAATATGAAATTTTTTAGACTGTGTTGGGAAGAGATACGCATTATTTGAATGATGTGACTTTCCAGAAGGTGCATGAAAGTGTCTAAATTAAACTACCAAGATGAGAAAGGACAAGAACATTGTTTCATGACATTGGAAATATACACAATCATGGGACAAAACCTCACTATTCTTGTCCTTTCCATGAGCAATTATGTGATTGTGTGCAACTACCAACAAATAATTTGTTTATAATGTTAAAAACAGAAAGTTTTGAGTTGTTGTTTAATTCATAGTGATTATAATATATGAGATCATCTTATCAAAAAACATAATTAACACGTATTGGACTCTTGAAAGTTGAATGTTTATCCAATTTTAACTAACAAGTTTATAAAATAGGGAGTCACCTTTCACTTATATATATATATATATATATATATATATATATATATATATATATATATATATATATATATATAATATGTGTGTGTTATAGGGTATTTATATATATATATCCATATTTTGAATTATATATTTAGATTAAATTAAATATTTATCAAAAAGAATCTATTGTTAAAGTTAAATATAATACAAAATGCTGTTAATTTATAAAATAATGGTATATATAAACTAAAGGCGTTGTAATTTTGTGAATATGATAGTTTTTCTTAGTAATTAAAGGATGCTGTTGAGTATTATTTATTTAAGAGTAAAGTAGACACACTATAATTTATATATTAAATATGAAAATCTTCATTATTTATTTATTATAGATATACAATGTAAAATTAGTTTATTAATTTTGGTTCATTAATTCCTACCCTACAGATTATTGAACTTAACACCATATAATATGACGAGTGTTCTTTTAAGGATCCAAAATAACAGCATACATAATTTAAATTCAATTCCGCAAGCTCGTTTTGTAAAGTTACAAATATCTTGGTGAGAAGTTTGTTTGAAGGGTCTTATTTGTGGAGAAAGGAAAAGCCTACATTATCACAAAAAGGTATTCAGAATAAATAAAGAAAAAAAGAAAACATCACGATTAGATTTTTGAATCATAAGTCAGGTTTTGTTATCTTGGTTGGTGATGAAGAGCTTTGCTATTCAATATCAACAACTCTTCAAGTATGCAATGAATAGTGGTTAAACAATCACAGCAGAAGCAATCATGCACACTGTTGATAAACTCAGTTCTAAATTGGTAGTGCGCAAATGATGATGTCTAATGCCATGTTTTTCATTTTTACAAGATAAAGTTTTAGGGTTCCATAATAGTATAATATAATAGAAGCTCCACGACTCGAATATTTAGTGTATGAGTCATGTCGAGATTAATCATTAACTAGGGTTTCGTCAGAAGTTTCAATATGGCTTGATGTTTAGGTTTTTGCATTTTCATACACTTTAGTCAATTTTGACATTAATTGGTCAGCAGAACATTATTCACGTAGTCTTTTCGTATTATTATCCACATTACTTTAAATCGAGTGCAAGATCTCATTAATTAATTAATTAATACGTAATTAGATTTTAAAACCAAGAGAGAACCACTCACCTTAAACCTCACCTACCATGAGAACTACTCCACTTTTTTGTTTTCTAAATGTAAAGATATCATGTGCATGCTTATGTATTTAGTCTGAGATAATAAGCTGTGTAAAATTATTGAAGTATCACAACAAGTTCTTTAATAAAGAATTAAGGGAATTTTTATTTTTAATATGAATGTTTTTTTAACTTAATTTTAATTTTGTTGAGATAACATTGTTTGAATACCACATATGAAATATTATCTATTTTAGAATATAAAATTTCTATCACAATTTTTTTTAAAAACATATAAGATGATTGAAGAAAATAATGTGCAATTAAATTATCTTTAGTTTCGATTCTTAAATCTTGTCGAGGCTAAATTTAGATAAATTTATTTCTAGAGTTCTTTCTAAAATTAACTCACAATTCTAAAATAAAAAATCAGATAAAATTGTTTTTCTTTTTCGAACTATGCTATCTTTTCACTTTTGTTTTTATTCAGACCCAAAATCATATTAAAAACCAACCAACTCTCAGTTGGAGTGTGTTTGCCAACTGAACATATTTTTTGTTGGTGAAATTTAGGTTGCACCCTCTAAACTGTAGTTTGGAATGTAAACTATAATCCAAATATGCATGTGATCATGGATTGAATTTCCAATAGTTCAACCAATTTTAAATGAATAATTACTTATATTTATGAATTTATAAAATATTATTTTCTTAAAAAGTAAACTTTCATTTATCAAAATAGTTTTAAAAGTTATCAACGTTTGTTTGATACTGTTTATAACCTTCTAAATAGCTGTGTTTTGATATAAAACTTGAGTTAACACGTTATTTTTCTTTTGTTTGTGTTAAATAGCATTTGCTCTATTTAGTTTTAATAAGGCGATACTCATACTTTTTTAATTTTTTTTTTAAAAATATTTACATCTTTTATATTTTTAATAAAAAAACACTTGTCTTTTCTATTTTTTAACAAAAGGCATCTCCTTTTATTTTATATAAAAATAACATATTCAATAAAATTTAAATAAAAATTATAATTAAAATATAAAAAATTAGAGATCTTTTTATAAAAAAATTAAACAGTTTAATTAAAAGAAGTTATGTTATTTTTTTAAAGTCGTCTTCGTAAATGATTTTCACTCATCGTGGGGGACGATTCACGTAATAAAAAAAAATCCATATTTGGTTCTCACCAAGGGCAAAACTTTTTGAGTCAACGACAATTAGAATACTATAAACGAGATTAGTTTTTGACTAAGTGGGTTGAGGAAAAATTGTTGGAAAACAAAAAAAAAAATGCATTTCCCTCTGAGTTTAAAATAGATATTCACTTCCCTTATTCTATTAATAATATATAACGATATCCTAAACTTTATTTCTATTTATACTAGTATTCATATAATGTGTAAATATAATAATAGTAAGTTAATACATTTAATCATAATAGTATGTACTATTTATGTTGTACTTGTAATTAAAGGTTTAATCATTTCGGACATCCATGTTTCTCCAGCATCATCTCAAATATGTTCTCGTATTGTAAATGTTTTCGATCAGGTCTCTTATTGTGAAAAATTGAATCAATTTAAACCTCGCTATTAGTTTCGCACTAACACCGTTAAAGGAGGAGGTGACACGTGTCAATTCGTGATTTTTTTGAATTTTTGAATTATTTTTATTTTTATTTTTTATTTATTTTTAATTTTTAATTTTTTTTTTAAAGTAAAATTTAAAAATGCCACGTGTAAAACTAATAGTGTGACACGTGGCAATGGTAGTGTGACATTGTACTGATAGTGCCACGTGTCATTGTCAGGCCATGTGTCATTGCATTAGTCTCAATTTGGTCCCTCTATTCTTATTTTATCTCAATTTAGTCTTAATTTTAAAAATTAAACAATTTTTTCCCTCCTCAAATTGTATATAGATCTTAACAAATATCTTTATTAAAATTGATATTTTTAATAAATATTTTTAACAAGATTAAGTTTAATTATATTTATATTTACTTAATCATATAAATGTTAATTATGTTATTTAAATATATCTATAAGGGTTTAAAAAAAAGAGTAACATAACATGTTGGTGTGAATTTTTGTAGTAAGTTTCCATGGAAAATCATGAAAGAAGAAACTACCTTTAATTACCGTTTTCACGAAAACTTTCTCCAATTTTTTATTGAAAAAGAAAAGTGAAATTTCACATTAATAATTTTTTCAATGAGCTAACTCATTTGGAAAATTCACACCACCATGTTATGTCACTGTTTTATTAAACCCTTACAGGTATATTTAAATAACATAATTAACATTTATATGATTAAGTAAATATAAATATAATTAAACTTAATCTTGTTAAAAATATTTAATAAAAATATCAATTTTAATAAAAATATTTGTTAAGATTTATATACAATTTAAATTTTGTTTGAATTTGAGAAGGGAAAAAATTGTTTAATTTTTAAAATTAGACTAAATTGAGACAAAATAAAAATACACGAATCAAATTGAGACACAATAAAAATACAGGGACCAAATTGACACTAATGCAATGACACGTGGCCTACAATGACACGTGGCACTATCAGTGCCATGTCACACTGTCATTACCACGTGGCACACTATCAGTTTTACACGTGGCATTTTTAAATTTTACTTTTAAAAAAATTAAAACTAAATAAAAAATAAAAATAAAAATAATTAAAAAATTCAAAAAAACCACGAACTGACACGTGTCACCTCCTTTAACGGTGTTAGTATGAGGTTTAAATTGATTCAATTTTTCACAATAAGGGACCTAATTGAGAACATTTACAATATGAGGACCTATTTGAGACGATCCTACAGAAATAGGGTTGTCCGAAATGATTAAACCTAAATTAAATTGTATTTTTATTTATGGTTTAATACATCATTTGGTCCCTACTTTTGGGGGTTTGGTTCAAAATGGTCCTACCTTTTGAAAAAGTTCAATAAGCCCCATATTTTGTTTAAAAATGTTCAATTCGGTCCTTTTCGTGGACGCCGTTAAAAACATAACGGTGTTGATGCCATTGTGGGCAAATCTGAGTGAGGTGTTATGTTGGATGATTACGTGGCACTGTGAAGTGAAGTGTGAGTTCTTTTATTAAAATCAAAGAAAATTCCAATCAAAATCTAACGTTTTAAGGATGATTACGTGGCATGGTCAGTTTATTCATTAATCACACGTGACATTAAAAATGAATTTTTTAATAAAAATTTGGATTGCACAGATATGAAATGAGATTTAGGGAAGGGCAAAAGTGGACAAAATAAAAAAAAAGTTCTCATGAATTACTATCATACATTAATTATAACATATATTCATACAATCTCAACAAATTAACATAGTTTAATCTTCTCTAACTAAGCACATTGTTCTGTCAATTCTTTTACAGCAATCGACCCAGATTCCATAAGTTCATCAACCATATTTCAATCCTAATATTTTTACATATTTTTCTCTGTTTTTTGTTCAAAATCATGTAATTAAATAAAATATACTTCAACATCCATACAATTATGACAGATTTTTCATCAAGTTAAATTAGTTCCACGATTAAGGCTAGAACACCAAAAAAGAAAACATCTATGGAGTTGCAGGTATTTACAGAAGCAATTTTGTGAGTAACACATGTCCGGTAAACAAGGAAAGGAATGAACTTTGCAATTGCTACTAAGATGCAAAACATGTCATGTGATGTGACTCAAAATTGCTTCCACCAAACCAAAAACCCTTGAAACAACTAACAGAGAAACTTGCTTGCTGAACCTACAGAAAAATAAAGCATTCTAATGACACGTGCGGGTTCTCTAATGTCTCCTTCACTAAAACGTCATCGTTTCTCTGCACAACATCTTTAGTCACCAGAACCTGCCGCGTCGGCGGTCAAATATTACTCCGGCCTCCACGCGATGGTGACCTCCCCGTCGGATGGACCCCCCGCCGGAAAGACGGCGTACCTGATCAGAATCTCTCCGGGGAACCAGCCGTGACCTCAGCAGAATTTATGGCTTTCTCGCCGGAGATTTCTGCCTCCACTCCCTATAGCTGATTCTATTGCCGTCCACGGCATAGGAACGCTTCCGACTACGAGTTGTGTTGCTTCCCTTGCTTATGGCTTCATCTTCTCAGATGAAAGATCGCTTTTTTTTTCTCTCACACGAACCCTAATATTATGGTCCCAAATTTTTTTCCCCAATCTCATTTCCATTTCTCAATTGCAGGAGTTGCACTTAAATTCTTTTAGTTTTGCCCATTTTGCCCTTTCCTAAATTTGATTTCACTTATGGGTAATCCAAATTTTTAATAAAGAATTCGTTTTTAATGCCACGTGATTATTGAATATACTGATCATGACACGTAATCTAAACTTAAGCGGTCGTTTGTCTAATTTGACAATAGACCTTTAATTGCTTCAATTTTACAAAAACAATAACCCAATTGAGACGCCGAAAAAAAAAGAAACATATTTGAGATTTCGGACGAATATAAAGATCTACCGAGACATTAAACCTAAAAAATTCTTGATCATGAGTTTGACATGGGAATGAAAATATAAATATATAAATACATAACTATTACATAAACTCATCTAGATTACTCTATTATATATATATATATATATATATATATATATATATATATATATATATATATATTACATGGTAAGTGTTTATATACTAAAGTTGTTATTATTTACCGGTTATTCTTGAGATTTAGGAGGGAAATTTTAGCCTGCAAAATCATGAATGTTATGATATTTCCTATTTTATTAATATATTACTACACACAATTTTATTCAATTGCTTTCCTTTGCATATGCCTAATTTCTACTGATTATTAAACACTCATTACTAATTCATGTACATGTGATAAACAAGTCAAAAATTAATATTTAACATTATAATGTGACTTTAATAATTTTATTGCCGTAAAACGGTATATATATATTAAGCAGAATCTTGCCAAATGCAATGAATTGGAAGGAAGTTGTCTGCTTCTTCCAACGTGCTTTTCCTAGGTACACTGAAAATTGTTTAATACGTTATAATCAGAAAAAGGAAAAATTGAAATTCAAATAGCTAATTGATGGTTCCAGTCCACATCCATCACCTCCACAAAATCTTCAAACTTTTTAGTAATAAATAAATAAATAAAAGGCTAGGTCAAGAAAAGTGGTTTTTCTAATCCATATAAGAAATAATAAAACATTTTTTTATTACCATTTAAGAGCTAAAGAGATCTAACTTTATGACAACTAAATTTGCAAGATAAGAACAAAGTTCAACAAGTTGGTACATTCAAATTAAAGTCTAAACAAAATCACAAAATGACTATGACACATAATGGTCATTATAACATTTTTTTAATAATTATAACTGTCGCTTTGATCATTATAATTAAAATGAATTAAATAATAATATTATTAATTGTATCTAAATTAATAATAATTTAATAATACATATATCATATATGGAACTTTATTGGTGGTGGATAAACTTAAAAGTACTCTACGTACACGGAAATGTTTCTTTCATTCACATTTCTTTAATACACAAATCTGAATATTTTATGTTTTAAAATTTAGAAAATTATAAATAATATAAATTATAAAATTTATAAAATAATAAATTATAGATTATAAACTATGTAATAAAATAAAATTACATAAAAGGTTAAATATATACTGTTCAGATTCTATAACCATTGAGATAGCATTGCTAGGTCAATTAACTAAGGAATGGTTTATTTTGGAGTATAAATGTAACATCCCAAAAATACAGTGTAAAACTATATAATAGAATGTTCACATATAATAATATTACAGTTCAGTTCTTACAAAAGATAGGACGTACGGTTAAGGCCGAACGACCTTACAAAAATAGTAGGGAGTTAAAATTGTACAAATGGCTATAAATATAGGACGAACGACTTATAACTCTTCCTATGCAGAACGGTTAAATTAAAAGATAAAGTAAACGCATGACCGAACGCTCCTACAAAAGACTAGGCCAACAACTGACCGAGCGTCCTAAGGTTCGACCTTCACGTCCGTCTCTTCCAATGCTTCTTCCAGCAACTCTTCTCCTTCTGCTCCCATCCACAGGATGATCATCACAATGACAAGGACGAACGAACGGGAATACATGACAAGACAAGAAATAGGGTAAGCTTATGTAATTTAATTCAAGTATCAACATATATTTCACACAATCAACTAAACAAGATAAATCATTAACTCTTTCATGCAAAGCCCAATACTAGACTCTAACTGTCCAGACTGTATGAATTCTGTGTAGCTACGACGTTTGTGCACCCGGGTGATGTAGTAACTGGGATACCCTCAACAGCTCCCACCCGAGGTTAGTCCTATCTGTCCAAATTAACCATAAGGACTAGGACCTCCTGCCATTCCCACACATGACTTACCCTTCTCTACGTGAGAACGAGTAATCACGGAATATCATGATGAACCGCCAGCTTAGCGTGCCCACTTTCATACTTTACCAATTCCAATATCCATTCATGAGATATTCCTCCCCGGAATACTCTTTCATAATCAAAGTCATTTCATCCATATCATATTCCATCATCTTTCATCATTAAAACTTCAACTTAACCAATTTGAATAAAGATCCCGTAGGATACTAAATACCGAACGTTAGTTTTTAACCCAGAACGAGACTGAAAACTTGGAGTGAGACCGAGATGTCTCCAACTCAAAACATATCAAATCGAGAGAGTTACTCATTTATTGTGAAAGGGACCGAATACAATAATAGTTCTCAGAGGCTAATAGAATCGAACGTTATTTACCAAGTGAGTCAATTTAATGAACTGACTCTTGATAATTCAAACCGAACACCGTAAAGCCTAGGCCGAGTACTAACACTCTAGGCCGAACACCATTAGAAACTGATATTGTAGGACATCAAATAATAATAACGGACGTAATTATATGAAGAAACCAAACGATATAAATACTTGGCTTTATTAATGAGTTTAACATCAAGGAGAACGAGTGCTAGTCAAAGACCGAGCACTGTAGAGACTGAAAGCTATTGAGTTTGGCCAAATGCTCTTATTTTAAAAATCATATTACTGAATCAAGGTCGAGCGCTTGGTTTAAGACCGAGCACCACTTAGTACGAGTACTTGGTGTAAGACCGAGCACTACTTAGTACGAGTACTTGGTGTAAGACCGAGCACTACTTAGTACGAGCGCTTGGTGTAAGACCGAGCACTACTTAATACGAGCGCTTGGTGTAAGACCGAGCACTACTTAATTTATATAATAAAGGCATGATAAATATAAGATATCATTTAACTAATGTTCAAGAACGAACAAAATATACAAATACATATAGATATGCTGAAGTTTATAATCAAATACCAAGGAATGAATATCCTTGGTTGAACGCTTAAGTACAAATATTACAAAACGAAACGAAGATGCTAGTCTTCAACTAGAACCCTCTCCAAATGAAAGGATCCAGTTCCAACTGAGTCCACAAGAAAACCGAACACTATATCGAACGAGCACTGGTCTAATACCAAACACTTATTAAGAACGAACGCTACTAAGAACGAACGCTTGTATAATTGAATGGTCAATACTGACTCTCGACAACATGGTCTAATACCAAACACTTATTAAGAACGAACGCTACTGAGAACGAACGTTGGTATAATTGAATGATCAATACTGACTCTCGACAACATTCCTACCCATTTCATGGCTTTCATTAATCATCAATACTTTTAAATGACATACAATATTTCATCATCAACCAAATCATCAACACAATATCATTCCAGTTTCTCATCTCTTAGATTCATATACTCATACAACCAACAATGCAGTAACAACCATATTTCATATCAACGAACATGCATCCATACAAAGCAAGAATCTAAATCAAATTATATAAGCTTCCCTTACCTCTAAGCTAGCTGAACGCTCACAGTTCTGCAGATAAAGGCTCACCACTAGAATCCTTTGAAGACTACGGTTCACGATTTAAGAAACTACCCAAATACCAAAACAAAACATCGTTCAGAATGTGAAAACAAACCCATGCACCCAGAAACTTGGTTTGCATGTTTAAGAAAAACCACATGGCTGAGGGAAGAGAGAACTTACCAACTCAGAACCTAAAACCGATCGGCTCAAATGGAAGCCCTTGACACCGGAGGAGTAGAAACGGTGCCTGAATGGTGATCGAAGGAAGAAAATGTGAGAATTTCTTAGAGAGAAGATGAAGGAGATGTAGAGAGAAGGAGGAGATTTCAGAAGGTTGAAGATGGATGGTGCATGCAGAGAAGTTGCACGAAAATTTGAAAGTTTCAGTTTTACTCCTACTGTCAAAACCGTTCGTCCAATCTGCATCACACACCTGTCTTCCACTTTCTGAACTTCAGACGCTCCGATCGCTTACACCTGGCGCCACTCGAATGGGATTTTTAGTGGGTTTTAAATGGGTTCTGACAATAAAGCTCTCTTACGATTTTGTCTTTAGAAAACATATTAAAAGAGTTAAATGAAGAAATATTATTTAAATTTATATTAACCTTAATTCCTAAATGATGTGGGATATTACAATATATTGTTAATTTATAATACAATTTATAAAATTATATATTTATAAAATAAAATTACATTAATGATAAAATATATAAATTACATTAAAAGTGTACACAATAAAATGATATAAAATTATAAATAGTATTTATTGTGAAAAATAAGTAAATTTCAGATAAAAAATGAGTTGATTTGAGTATTAAATTGTTTTCCAATATTTTGGAAGTTCAACGAAAAAGTGAGAAGAAGTTTTAAGTCAATAATGTTACTATCAAAAAATTTTGTAAATCTAGTTCGAAGAACCTCCTTCTAAGTTAGATGACAAAAAAACATATAATGTAAGTATAAAAAGTAAATTTTCTAAGTTATTAGTCGAGTGCAAATAATATTTTTTATAGCAATTATTTATATCGGTTATAATTTATTAAGTATAAAAAGTGACTAGATGATATAAATGTAGATAAGATAATACTTTTATGAAAATCGAATTTGATTAATTATGACTAGAAATAAGTTTTTTTTTTTAATTGTGTTATATTGTATATGTGGTTACATATCTAAGCTAAATATAAAAAATAATTAAGAAATGTAATTAATGGTTATATTTGAAGATTATTTCTCATAATAGTGGTAATTATTGTTGGAATGATAAATTGATTTTGTATTTTGGGCCTATAAGATAAAAATCCAAGATTAAAAAAGGCCCAAATAAAATTCTAGAAAAATCATATTTAGAAAGATTCTAGAATGAAGTATAAAAATATCTATAGAGTGTTTATTTATAAGATGTTTCTAGATAATTCCATATAATGTCTAGAATCACAAAAATATTTTAGAAACTTCTAGAGAATGAATTATAGCTCTTAGATTAATGTTGTAGTGGCAAGATCCTTGGTTGAGGAGGTGATTGGATCATATGTAATCAAGCCAAAAAAATTAGAAGCACTCAACATTGCAACAAGCCTTTCCCTTTCTCAAAATCTTCTAACATCTCCCAAGTTTTAAACACTTCCTTCAAACCTCTAAATTTTTCTCCAAACAAAGTGGTATCAAGAGCCATAAGATCTTCATAGAAATGGAAAATATCGAAGTTCCTTTTCATGTCACGATGCTCACCAAGAGAAACTATGACAATGTGTGCTTAAGGATGATAGCTCTCCTTGGTACACATGATGTATGGGAGGCGGTCAAGAATGGCCACATTAAGCCAGAGAATGTAGACTGTGAGCCCATGAATTTTCAAGAAGCAATTGAAAAGAAGAGTTGGAGAAATGTTATGGATGAAGAGATTAATGTGATAAAGAAGAATGATACACGGGAGCTAGTCTCACTTCCAAAAGGCATAAAGCAATTGGTGTCAAGTGGGTTTACAAAACAAAAAAGAACTCTAAAGGAGAAGTTCAAAGATACAAGGCAAGATTTGTGGTGAAAGACTATAGTCAAAGAGTTGTCATCGACTATGACGAGGTATTTGCTCCAATTGCTCGACTATAAACTATTAAACTTATTATATCATTAGCAACTCAGACTAATTGAAAGATACATCAAATGGATGTCAAATCCGCCTTCTTAAATGGAGTTCTTGAAGAAGAAGTCTACATTGAGTAGCCACAAGGATACGAAGTCAAGGGTGAAAAAGACAAAGTCTCGAAATTAAAGAAGACCCTTTATGGGTTGAAACAAGTCCCTAGATATTGGAATATTCAAATTAACAAGTACTTTAAAGAAGCAAATTTCATCAAGTGTCCATATAAGCATGCACTCTATGTACATCAAAGCTCAAGATGAAGATATTTTTATTGTATGCTTGTATGTCGATGACTTGATTTTCACAGGGAGCAATCCAAACATGTTTGAGGAATTCAAGAAGGATATGACCATGGAATTTTAAATGTCCGACATGTGGCTTATGATATCTTGGAATAGAAGTAAAGCAAGGAGATGGAGGAATTTTCATCACTCAAGAAAGTTATGTTAAAGACCTCCTCAAGAAATTCAAGATGGATGATGCTAATCCAATTGGTAGTTCTATGGAATGCAACATTAAGTTGAGTAAGGATGAAGAGGGAGAAAAATGGATCCAACCCTCTATAAAAGTCTTGTTGGAAGTTTGCGTTATTTAACTTGTACAAGACCAAACATTTCTAAGTTGTTGTAGTCGTGAGTCGCTACATGAAAGCTCCAACAATTACTCACTTCAAGTCCGCAAAGAGGATTCTTTTATATATCAAAGGTACAACAAGTTGTGGCCTATACTACTCTATTTCTAAATACTACAAGCTTGTTGGATATAGTGATAGCAATTGGAGTGGAGATATGGAAGATCGAAAGAGCACAAGTGGATTTGTGTTCTACATGGAAGACACTGTCTTTACTTGGATGTCCAAGAAGCAACCTATTATCACTCTTTCTACATGTGAAGCAGAGTATGTAACTGCAACTTCATGTGTTTGCCATGTTGAAGGAGTTGAGCTTGCCACATGTGGAGCCAACAAAGATTTTTCGTGGACAACAAGTTGGCAATAACTTTAGCAAAAAATCCAGTCTTTCATGATCAAAGTAAGTACATCCACACTCGATACCATTAAATGCATCAGCAACAAGGATGTGCAAATGGAATACGTGAAGACACATCATCTGGTAGCATATATCTTCACTAAATCACTAAAGAATGAAGCCTTTATGAAGTAGAAGTTTGCTTGGAATACAAAATCAAGTTTAATTGGGATGTTAGAATGATAAATTGATTTTGTATTTTAGGCCTATAAGATAAGAGCCCAAGATTAAAAAAAGGTCCAAATAGAATTATAGAAAAATCATATCTAGAAGGATTATAGAATGAAGTATAAAAATATCTAGAGAGTGTTTGATAAGTCCATATAATATCTAGAATCATAAGAAAATGAATTATAGCTCTTAGATTAATGTTGTATTGGCAAGATCTAAATCATTGGTGATGTGTCACTAGCTAGTATAAACAGGAGTGATTGGATTATATGTAATCTAAGAAAAAAAATAGAAACACTAATATTACAACAAGTCTTTTTCTTTCACAAAATTTATTAACCTCTCCAAAATTTTAAATACTTTTTTTCAAGTCTCTAAAGTTTTCTCCCTACATATTATAAGTACAATTTAACGGTAAATAAGAGAGAAAGAAGAAGGAAACCAAAAGAAGGTACCTCTATTATTAATACATATATTGTATTGTAGGTAAAAGTTATTAAAAAAAAGAATTTGAAGTTCTAAAAAAGAAACGAAAACGTATCAAGTGCTGAACATATAATGTAATATTTTACTGCATAATGTGAGAGTTGAAATTTTTTAATATTGAGTCCATGATCCTGCAGGATTAGTTTATACATTGAGCCATGTTGAGTGAGGTAATTAGAGAATGAATGCAGATAATGAATAAAGAATGATATGATGAGTTGTTGTGAGTGTAGGAGTAAGATGTAGTGGATGGAGAGTGAGAATGAGAAGGAAAAAATAACAGTGAGAAGTGCTTCAAAGCAAGGATATATGAGTGGCGGTGAGAACACTTTTCCTTGAAGATGTAGATATGTGGATTGTTGTAAGTAGTTGCACACCTTTTTCTTTATGCATACAATTACTTTAATTTGATAATCCTTTGTGGAGGCCCATGCTTTTGCTTTGGTCCTCCTCGTTATTTTCAGTGCTTCCTCCTTTTCCTCAGTGAGAGCCTGTAAAAGTCTCAGCTCTAAGCAATCTCTTGTCACTCATTCCTCTTTCTCATAAAGCTACACTACAGCCTCAGAACAAGACAACTTCCATCCCTCCAAAATCCCACCACCCTTTTCATTATTCTATTCTTATAATGACCTGTCTTTCATCTTTATTATTTACTCACCTCTTTCTTTATTTTAACTCTCTCTCTCCCTCTCTCTTCTTCCCTTCTACTTCCCTTCTCTGTCCCCTCTTTTCCATTTATTATTTAGTGCTGTACTGATTGGGAACTTGAGTGCTTGCAGGCCTTTCTTTGCTTCTTGAACCTTGACAAAGCTTCATAGCTAGACACACACAACATCCACCCTGCTATAGGAATTCATCACACTCACTCATAAAGCTATATATATAGGTCATATGCAAGATGGTTGGAAGAACCAACCTAACTTCTATCTCTCAATATATATCTTCAATTTCTTTTTTATTACCTTTCTTCTCTTATATACACCATTCCTTGTGAGGCCTGCTATTTCAATTTCTTGAGCTTGCTAATGATCCTGTGAGAAACGACTCGTTATTGAAGAAGGAAAGGAGGGTGTCTGGAATGAAGTTTGATCCGAAATCATTGTCTCAGTTTCATCTTTAGCTTTGCCTGATGTGTGTGTGTGTGTGTGAGAGAGAGAGAAAGAGAGAGGGAGAGAGAGAGAGAGATTTTTCATCTGTGATGGAAAGGGGGTGTTTGGAATGAAGTTTGATCCAAGATCATCACATATATCTTCAATTTCCCTTGTGTTTGCTTCTTGATTTATCTTCATAAATTTGTTTATCATCACTTCATGCATGGGATGGGACTGATCTCGGACCAGGCTTCATTCTTCACACCTACCTTTCCTTGTAGAAGCAATCAACCACAACAAGACAAAGGTAATCCCTTTTTTCCTTCCAAAATGATTTGTCTATCTATCAGATTTAAGTAGTTTTCTGGTTTCCATGTCCTTTTATGTTCTACCAACCAAAAATATTTTAGGCAGATATCCATAGATTCAGTTTCTTTTTCATTTGCTATCATTATTGCTTGTCTTTGGTGGTGTGCTTTTGAAAGAAGATGGAGAACTTACCATCAACTGTGTTCTCAATATTTAACTTGTGTATTCATGGTACCTAATATAGCTAAATCTGTGTGGTCTAGTTAAATTGATCCGAGTCTTATCAGATGCATTGAGAGTTGGTTTGGAATATTTTTGGTTGCTTTTAGCCGTATCATTTAAACTAGAAGAAGAGAGTGATCAAATCCAAGGAAAAAAAACTCATAAAAGCACTCGGTTTCTGAAACCATGAGCCGCAAACAACACTATGATCTCAATCTACAGAAACTATGAGCACACCATATTCCATGTTTTGCACAGAAAAATATGTGGCTAAATGCTAAATCTAAACATAATTAAACATTAGTTGATTGATACTTCTCCCACGCCCAACGCGCCGTCATCTTTGTCCTTGCTGCTTTCACACACCTATTCTAAGAAACCCTAGCCGAGTCTTGTGACTTTCTAGGACACATTCATCTTTTGTATCAATGAAAACTTTCATATGATGAATGATACATCATAAAGGTTGACATCCATTTTGGGGAATTATTGGCACCACCCTGTCGCTGAAACAAGACAATAAGACAATGAGTTTACTCAGATATTCCCTCCATAGTTCAATACTGCCCCTGCTTTTCCCCCATTAACTGTAGCCACAAAAAGGGTTAATCACTGCATACATTTTACATACTTATTCTGCATATCTTTTGTATATGTATGTGCATGCCTTAACATGTAGATCAAGATATAAAGTTAACATCACACATACATACACATTGTTATTTCTTCTTACATTACTCTATCTTTTAATTGACAAATAACCATTGTTCCAGAGTGTTACAAGGAACTCAGCATAGTTAGAAGCATTGGTTGTATATGTATATGTGTGTGTGTGTGTATATATATATATATATATATATATATATATATATATATATATATATATATATATATATATATATATATATATATATGCAGAACTCATTCTAGTATCACATAGGGGTAGGGTACAAGAATCTCGCTGTCTTCTTGCTCTACGTTTGTGAGCGGTATTCAGATTCCTTGGAATATATCATACAACATTTTGTTTTTTTTTAAAAGCATATGTATAATATGTTGGATTTATTTTATAGGAAATGTCAGGAAGTTGAATGCATGCTTGATATGGATAAATTGATATTTTACTGACTTCTATGATATTGTTTTTGTTAATTTGGTATGTATGGAACAACATTAAAACTTGTTCTTTAAGCGCGTGGTAAAAGCTATATGCCACGTGACAAAGAACTATATCATTGCAAAGTTATGGCGTGATGTGAGTTAAAAACTGAAGTCACTTTTAACCTACACCACATGAAATTGTGATGTACACAGTTATTGAATAGCTTATGGTTGAACTTAACTTATCTTCCTTTTTCTACTTTTATCTACCTGTTTCTTTTCTCTTACTTTCTATTTGTGTGTATGAAAGCATATTTTTCTTTCTTTTTCTCATAGCAAACTTTAATTTATAGATTTTTCGTGTTAGAAATAATATCCGAATAAAATTACTTTGTATGTTATTATCATGTAAATTATTGGCTAAGGTTGATACATATGTTTGGATGCGAAACTAGTAAGTTTTAATAGAATGCATTCTACGTCTTAAGGTTTTTCCTCGATATGGGTTTATTTGTTAGCAAGAAAGAACGCTAAAAACGACGTAAATTAATTTTATATTGGAGTGTATATAGTTTTTAAAATCCAAACAAAATTTAAAATTGGAAATTAAAGAGAAGATTAGCAATTATTTGAATGATTATTTTATAATTAACACAGGTGAATTAGAAATTTTCTCGATACGCAATGAGTCTCCTCCATTAAAAAAACTCATGATTTTCTTCTCGTCATAAAAGAACTCCCCCTTCTACTAATAAGAAAAATAAGAGGATCTACCAAATCTATTTTTCGAGCTAGGAGTATTGTTTTATAATTTAATTCCGTGTAGATAGGTGTTATAAAAGTTTTCAAACAATTTCACAATTATTTAATATATATAAGTTTCAAATGGATTTTTTTTACTATATACTATTTTATGGACTAATGAACATTTTTTTCTTTGAATAAAAAAAAATCTATATACAAGATGATATCCAAAATATTCTATTGACGATGGAATAAATTTGGACAAGTGGTTTTTACTTAAACATTATCTAAAGTTCACATCAATATTCATAACTATCTTATAAACTTTAACTATTTACGCATTTAGTAGGCATGTTTGGCTTCGTATCTCACAAATATATATATGTATATATAAAAGTTTCAAATGGATTTTTTTATACTATATACTATTTTATGGACTAATAAACAATTTTTCTTTGAATAAAAAAACAAAATTTTCTATATACAAGATGATCTCCAAAATATTCTATTGATGGAATATACTTGAACAAATGGTTTTACTTAAAAATTGTCAAATTAAGTTCACGTCAATATTCATAATTGTCTTATAACTTTAACTATTTACGCATTTAGTAGGCATGTTTCGCTTCCTATCCCAAAAATGTATATTTTCGAAGTAGAGAAGGCATACGTATAAGAAATTTAAAGCATATAAAGTGTTTTCATTCAGTAATTGACTTATAAAAAAAAATTTGCAATTTCAACTCCTTCTGAGTTTTATTTTTTCGTTTAATATGATTTAGTGTTTAACTTTAAAAAATTATACTGCATTATAAACCCTTTAAATTTACACACCACCCCTACATAATATTACTCCGCATTTCTTTTCTTTTTTTCTCATTTTTCCTTTTATTATATTTCAAGTTACAAGCAAATGCTCAGCATAATACTGAGTCAAAATAACTAGGGAATTAATATGAAACAAAATTTTTCTTTTTCCTAATAAAAACTATTGTTTTCAAGTCAGGTGTAGTGGGAAGGGTGTATCCTCAGCATTAATAATGTATTAATAGTTAATATTACTTAAATGAGTTGTTTATATTGATTTATGAGTTTTTACAATGTCTGTTATGCTCAAAATTTTATATAAATATTCACCCAAATATTAATATAAGTGTTTAAATTAATTTTACATGTATTATTTAATCCCGCGTATTAATATTTGAAGTATTTTCTTTGTTAATGTCTCTCCTTCACAGCATTAATTTTTTAAATAAAGATTATTGTGTAAAGGTTATCATGTCATTTTTTCAATGATACATTTTGCAATGCACGACTTGAAACAATATTTTTAAGCAACATTAATTATAACTTAGATGATAAACTACCACAGTTTTTCTAAATATGAAGATCTAATATTTTTTGGGTATTTAAAATTAATTTAAATATAAAATGAGAAAGTTCGAAAATTTTGCAGAAAAATAAATTTAATAATTTTTTAAATTTTTATATTGCAATAAAATGAAAAGATGTTGTTATTGAGAACACTTCTTTAGGAGCGCTCTCTAAAGGCCCAATATATGAGAAAGAATAAAAAGTAAATAACATTATATTAAAACCTCTTTATTTATGAGAAAAGTGAAAACAATCATTTAAGTAACTGCTCTAAAAATGTACATTTTTAAAGAAACTAAATTAATATACTTTTCTAAAGTATATAATTAAATAAGTTCTCCACTGACATCCCAAAATATCATATACACATATAATATAATAGGATTCAGCTATTATAATATGTAAAAGCAGTTGAGAGATAGAGATAATAGTATTTAAATATGTATACAGTCATTCAAAAGATAAAGGGAATTAAAACGAAATTAAACTTGAATACAAGTTTTCAAGTTCTCCAAAATACAAGGCTATTGAAATTTTAAAGAGAAGACAAAACACATGCAACACATACAATGCAAGGGTGAGCTAGGTTTCAAACAAACCTACAGATAATTTCAATTCAATCTACCATTTTCCAAGCACGTCCATACACACATAAACATGTAACTCATCATAAACATAAATATTTATTTCACAAAACTCATTAAAGCAAGCATCCTATCATGTTAAGACTCCTAGACACGTCCGGACATAGAATGTATGTAGAGCTGGGGCGGGTTGTGCACTTGTGATGGCCCCTACTGCTTTGCAAAGCCCTTGCCGAGGGGTTCCACCCGACCATACACAAGGTTAGTCCATTACCGCGGAATAGACCTTTAGTGATAGCGCCTACCCTAGGACCTCCCACTACTCCCACCACACGCGTCAATCCTCTCTAAGTGAGAAGGAAAGACCGTTGGAGTGTTAGGGATAACCCCCCATATGGAAGCCTTTCACATTCATTCAATACACTAACTAATCCCACTGAGAGATCTTAATTTCATATTCAATCCGACCACTTTAAATCACATGATATTCCTCTTGGATCAATAATGTACCTCATAAACCACTTTGATTCATCAAACATAAAATTTCATAGTCATTCAAGTGCATTCTTACTATATTGTCTCATACCAAACCCATACACCATCATACAACATCAACCATGTCATAAAAACAACTCATACATTACATACTTTCACAAAACCATCACTTATTAACACAAATTTCTTTAGGACTTTTAATTATCAATACTTAAGTAATTCAAACAGCTTGGAGACCCTCACCAATGGCTCCGGAAGGGTCAAAAACCCCCAGAACGAACTAAAGAACGTTCAAAACGGACGTTCGGAACTCCCAAAACATCAAAAATATCGAAAACACTCAATCTGCCACACATAATTCGCTCAGCGCACCTCCCCTGTGCGCTATGCGAATTTTGTCTGTAGAGGAAGCTAAATTCTGCAGATTTTTCTGCATAATTGAGCAACTCTAACTCTCTTTTACCAATTCTAATCATTTTGGTGAACTTCTACCACTCATAAATCAACTTTCATGCTAAATTAAACTTACCTAAACAATTATAATCCTTTCTAACATTATTATAAAGTGTTTATGCATTGATTTAGGTTCTACAACTTCAATTTTATCAACCTAGAGGTCTAAATTCAATTCTACAACTTGGAGTTGGTTTTTAACCATTTAAACATGCCTACTAAGTCATGCATGACCTACCTAAGTTACCTAAACTGACTAGGATCACCAAGAATGCCTAATTCTAAATTTGACCACCACACTTCCTTTCTAACTCTAAAACACTAAATTTTCCCAACTTAGAGACCCAAAACCCGATCTTACCTCTTTTCACTAATTTTGACCAATTTAGTGACTCAAACAAGTCACAATACAGTGGATAAAACTGTCCCAACTGTCCAATAACGCTGCAGACCTCATTTGCTCCAAATCACTACCTCACTTCCTCTAAAATGGCCTAAAATTGACCCTAAAGACACTTGATTTCCTTTCTAACAGCACTACCACAAAATTCTCATGCCAAAACAGTTCCAACATACACAATTCCATCATTCTAAGTCATTCCAAACAGTTTATAGCCATCAATCACCAAATTCACATAACACACACTTCCATACATGCATTTCAAGTTTAACTAGAACCAAGTTTATGCTTCCACAACATACCACTACAAATTTTATCATGCATTCACTCCACATAGTAAAATCAAGAGTAGAACTAACTCCCCTTACCTTGATGGTTATAAGCACAACACTTTAGAAGAAGCCCCAAAACAATAACCCTCGCACAGAAACAAGTTCAACAGGACCAGTAGGAATGAAGAAAACGTTCGGTTCAAAACGGAGCTCCCGACTCTGGGAACGCGGGGACGCAACCTAAATACAATGCAATGGCTGGTGCAGTGTAGAGATTAGAGAGAAGGTAGAGGAAGAAGAAGAAGCTTTCTAGAGAGAGGAACACTTTTAAGAAAATGAGTTCAACTTCTTTTTCTAAAAGTTTAGCATAAACTATAAAACTGTTTTCTTTTTAATAAAAAGCCCCTCCCTTTTTCTTAATAATGTTTTCACCCCATCCTCTTTTAATATATACATATATATTTTTAGGTTCTTACACTATTTCATAAAACACTTATTCATCAAAGTGTTGTATAAATGTATTTTTTTATGTAGTGTATAGATCTAAATATAATATGATACATTTATGACCTTTGAACCAAAAACAACATTTCTCTTCATAAAAGTCATTTTCATTAATAATTTAATAAATTTAGTTCATGGTAGGTATTGACGGGACTAGAGAGATTGTGTGTGTCTACATGGTATATTGATGTGATAAATAATATATAATTTTTACAATTTATACGTATTACTTGTCAAATATGATATTATTATATTAATTGTAACGATCTAATTAATTAATATTATATAATAATTATATTATTACATAATTAATAAAACAGTAACAAGTGTAAATATATGTGTAAGTACAATGTACTTACAATTTTTTTTAAAAAGTGTTTAAACAATTTTTAAAAGAAAATATGAGAAAATACAAAATCCAATAATAAATATAACTTATTATAGTCAAGCTTTGCAATTTCGTTGCTTGTTCGTCTCTATCATCTACTTAATTCTTCTGATGTATAAACTACAATAATCGAAAGTGGATATCACAATACAACAAAGAAAAATATAGGGTAGTGAAAATTAAAACAATATTACACATTATATTGTCACCATTAACTTAAAATCAACAATTGAATCATGAATCAAATGTTTATCACATAGCACAATGGCACAATATTCATGACTTAATCATAATATTGACAACTATACTTTCAGAATACTCATAAATTGAATAGACTCAAAGATTTTGCATTTGTCATAACTATTAATCTCGCATCTTTGGAACTATAACTATATACTTGCTAGGACCATCTCGAGTATGGTTAGGGTAAATTTTTGACTCTCATCAATAGATATACATCAACTAACATAAATTCAATGTAACACTCTCTTCCTACAATGAACGCATTCACACCATCACACAAACATATAACTTGTTCCAAAAACATTAATTTAATTGAAAAGAAATATTTTTTCTCAATTTTTCACCCACCTAGGAACTTCCCCACCTAAGGAAAACAAAATAGAGCTTTTTGGATTTTTAATTTTCAGTTGGCACCTAATGACACCTAGCTCGACCCTAGTGGCTCAAGTCCTAATGCTCAATGAAAAAATCAATTTCATTTTCCGCTCAACACCTTCTCCCTCGTTCAAAGACCAAGGTTTTGGAAGCCAATTTTTTGAAGCTCGTCCAACGACATTGATAAACTACCCAACGGTACTACAAAATTTTAGAATAATGATATGTGTATCATATTAGACTTTCTTAGCCATATTACTTTTTTCTTGTACTAAAAACAAGTTTAATTTAATTTAAAATCTTCTCAGATGGTACCAACTGATTAATTTGATACATCTTACTCAAATCAAAATATTTACTGAGTCTCATTTCTATTAATACACTTCAATCACAACCTAAATAACTATTCCACAAAACAGTTTAATATTTCATCCACTTATCATAATTCAACAAATATTATTTGATTGGCAAGATTTTTTTTATCTGTCATATTTTTGTTGGACCCTTGACAAATATTGCTATATTTTCTTCATTTTATGTTAGATTATGTGTGACGTAATAGAAAAAGTGGATCTGGAGGTGTTCGACCTATAAAATATATTATTTGATAGAGATAAGGCCATTAAATAGATGAAAAAGTTAATTTTGCATGCATTTATCGAAACATTATTTTAATGATTTATCTACATAACATAGATATATATCAGAGTTAGATTAATTCAACATATAAAATGAAGATTACATGAGATGGTGAAAGAATTTATATAATTCATTCAACATAGTGTAGAAAATAGAATAAGGATAAGGTGTTTTTGTGTAAATTGTTTGAATGTCATGACATTGGATGTTTCATAATTAAAGAATATCTTTGTTTATAAAATAATTTATTACTTACACATGAATTTATCCCAAGTTCAATTGATTTGTTGTAAATTTTTTATGACATAACCATTAGAATTAAATACGACTTAAATGCATTAACTTATGTCCAAACAACATGAGAAACTGTTTTGATAACACTACAAAAAAGAAGGGCATTACCGAAGGCCAGAAGCCCTCGAAAACAGCCCAAAACCATCGGTAAAAGGTAATTACCGAAGGCTTATCGACGGCCAAAGAGCCCTCGGTAAATCCCTTGTCGCTAACATTTACCGAGGGCCAAAAGCCTTCGGTAATTACCGAAGGACAAAAGCCTTCGGTAATTACCAAATAACTGAAAAAAAAAGTATAAACTCAATCTAGAACCATGGATCCAGCAACAAGCTTACATTTTAACTGTTACTTACTAATAATCATGTCTACACTCCATTCATAAAAATGACGGTCCATACCCATTTTTCAATAACTTTAATTAGAAGAGAATATTGAAGGCAAACCTATGGGGCCATCCAGAATGTTGTTCCCTTGCATGATTTAACATCATTCAATGTGATTGCCTAAAAACAATAAGAATATCACAATATTAGAAAATGGAAAGATAAAAAAGAGAAGATTGTTCCAAAAATGAAAGCTCGACAGGAACAATGCATCTCAGCCATTTCAGCCATTTTGAAGGTTAAATGAGAAATGGCAATTGAGCCCAATGCATCTCAGCCATTTCAATTTTCGCACAGTGCTGCGTGAATGTTGTGTCAACTTGTGTGTCTTCGTTTGAGTTCAATTCTTATCCGTTTTCCATGCAATTTTTTTTCATAGTTTCGTCTGGATGTCTATTTTAATGTATAGTTTTTATTTTGCTCAAATTTCTTCTGTGCTGTTCCCAGTAATTTTTTTTTACTCCCCTATGTCAGCTTAGTGCTTACTATTTGAGTTACTTCTAATTTGTTTGCATTGTTTGTAATACTTGTCATAGTTGGAATAACGAACCACATGTGCAAGTGTTCACGGTTTCTTAAATTATTTGGAAGATAGTTGATAGTTTGTTACATACATGCCACAGGAAAATGTATTTTGGCAAAGCATGTAGCAAAGCTACGTTGGAAATCACTCAAAGCTACGTTGGCAAATCCATTATTCTAATATTATGTTAAAAATTAAACTAATAAAACTAGTTTGTAGAATTAGGTTTATATTCACTTATTATTTTAAATTAATTTTCTTTGTAATCGTTGTGTTATTTTTAACATTTTAATTTTAATAAAGAATATTCTTTTGTAAAAATAAGTATTGTGGTAACTTATTAAAATATATTTTACCCCTTTATTTATATGATCTTCCACGTAATGGTGAGTTTTAACTTTGTTATGGATTTGGATAATCTTTGTCCTACACATGGGTTGGGGTTGAAAGTCCATTTTCGCTTTGGTTTTTGTCTTACAATTTTGGTTTCAAAGTACGCAAAACAAAAGCGTGAGATTTACAAAAACCTAAATGTAAGAAAAGTCGTGGAAGTTTCTGTAAGGACATATCATAATCTTTCCATCTATTCAAATTACGTAACAGAGATTATCTTCTGGTATCAATAATTCGATATTATAACTTTTTTTCTTCCAGAGTTTTACAGATTAATTTTTGCTAAAAATCTTATTGGTTTTTTTTAATGGAATCTGTAGTTTCAAATAATTTTTTATGGTTAAATAGTGTTTTCGTAGTTTTTTTTAATTGAGATTATCATATGCCCTCATGCCAAATTACATATTTATTAAATATTAAATATAAAACATACTAAAACAACTTTATGAATATCATTTTTAACTGAATAGAATACTACTAAAATCTACAACTTGTTGGTTCAGATTTTCAAATTATTAAATGAACGATGATGTTTATGTATTATTGTTTAAATGAATATTTATAAGTTAAACTAAATTTTATTATAAACTAGTATGTAAAACCTCTTCATATAGTTGATCTAATATTTAGTTTTAATTAATATATAATTTAATATTAATTTATAAAAAATATATTTTTTTTAGAGAAGTCTATCGTAATGAAGAATTATTTTTATTTAATTTTTGCTTCACTCTTTGAGAGCTAATTACAGGACCTAACCTTTTTGGTCAAACTTGAGAAATTTTACATGAAGCTTAAAAATGTAGATGAATTGCGTGCGACATCTTAACTAATTGTTTCGATTTTGAACTCTTAATATATAATTGCATTAAACATTCAAAGAAAATATTTCATATTCAAAATGGTTTTACAGTTGGGGCAAAATTATTTATAATAAAAAAATACATATAATATTGTGTACTCTACGAAATGAGTTAATTAGTCGAATCTGATTGTGTTTATCTAAGATTGTAAATGTTGGTTAACTAAATAGTTGAATTAAATAAATAAGTGTCTAACAAACATTTTAGCTTAGCTTAATTTATCTGTAGAGTGTTGTTATATGGTTATAAGAGCATCTTAATTATAGGTATCACTTTACGACGTTTTTAATTTATTTGGAGGGTTCTATTTTATTGTATTCTTTTTAAGAGGATTGTTTAGTAAAGAGAAGAAAGAATATTACATAAGATTTTATACTGGTTAGCTCCAACTGAGCTATATCCAGTCTTCTTCAGAAAGGGTTCCATTGTAATATTCACACGATTACAAAAGAGTATTAACATCACTCTTGGTACTCAGCTACCTCGTTGAGATTTTCTTTGAGTATTCGCTACACTTTGGTACTCAACACTTCACCGAGATTTCCTTTGAGTATTTGCATAACTCCTGATACTCAGCACCCTGCCCTGCTGAGATTTCCTTAAATATTCGAACCACTCTGGGTACTAGACTATCGCGCCTAGATTCCTCAACTCAAAAGAGTTCGGTTTAAAGTGTTTTAATTCTTTTTAGAATTGCAATCAATGATATCTTACAAACAGTTTAGACTAAATTTTTCTGCGAGAAAATTTGATTACAATACAATATAGTCTAAACACTCGCAAGTGTTTCTCTTTAAGATCTTATAACACTAAGAGATTTGATGCTTAAGCTCGATATATATATATATATATGTTTGTTTCACAAATAGAAAAATGTTAATGGTGAGTTTGACATTATCTGTGTGATACGCTTTGATTATTAGTTGAAAGGTTGAAAAAGTAGAAAAGAGACGTAGAAGATGTTGAAATACGGAAATGTATACTCTGATATGGAAAGTTTCAGTGTCGTAGATAGAACAGATACGTATTAGGAAAAAAGTATTTTTCTTTATATACATACTAAAAGTTATCTAAACATAATAAAATGATATTAACGAATTGACCACGTGAGTTCTCCTTCCTTCCTATGTAATAGTAAATTTTAACAGATTCTGCAGCAGGAAAGCGTTCTTCTTTTCTAAACTGCTAAATAAGATAATACCAGTTTGATATTTTGCACCACTATTGAATTAGTAATCTTTCCTACAAATGCCGTTTTCATATAAAACACGCAATGATACTAATTCCCTATAAATAACTTTGCTGTTGGTTGGCCCATTGTGTTATGTTTTCGCTGACACTAGTGCCTTTGATAAAGGTTGCTTCCAGTTATCTGATTGTGAAAATTCACCTTCTTTTTTATCTGTTTTCTCTTTTATGAGTCAGATTACCATATGGGGCATTTGTTCTAAGATTTCTTTACCAGCACGTTAATAGCAATGATCTGGATTCTGTACTACTTTCCATGCTTTTTTCACTATAAATATTACCATTTTCAGTGATGGTTGCTGCTTCATTTTTATGCAGTGACATCTGATGCAAGCTTTCCTTATCACATAAAGATTCAAGGTATGAAATGATACAGCTTAACTAATCTTTGCAATGTTTCTCTGTGAGCCTGGGATGTTTTAAATGTGTTTGATTGCTTGTTCAGTAAGCCTCTGACTTAGTCTCAGAGTAGTGCAATGCTGGGGTTCTGGTAGCATTTATGGACAATGAAGTGTTAATGTGGTGCATTTGAATTATGTGCAGAATGGACCAAGTTTTTATTTATAGACATTGAGTTTTAGATATCTTGTTGCATTTGTTTTTTCAGTGCATACAAGGGTGGGAAGGAAATGGCAAAAATCTCCATTTTGTTGGTGTGGTTTTGGCTACTAAGTGGCTGGACAGGATTGTTGGATGCAGAATACATGAAGTACAAGGACCCTAAACAATCAATTGACTCTCGGGTTGATGATCTTGTTAGCAGAATGACTCTTGAGGAGAAAATTGGCCAAATGTTGCAAATTGAACGCAAGTATGCATCTGCTGATTTGGTTAAGAAGTATTTTATTGGTAACCACCTGACCAACCTTGTTTGATTTTCTTGATATTTTCCTCTTTGGTATATTCATTCAATGACCAATGATGAAAATCATTTCTCTTTTTCGAGTAGGGAGTGTAATGAGTGAGGGAGGGAGTATTCCAGCTCCACAGGCTTCTGCTGAAACCTGGATTAACATGGTGAATGAATTTCAGAAGGGTGCTTTATCAACCCGGCTTGGAATTCCAATGTTTTATGGGATTGATGCTGTTCATGGTCACAATACTGTTTACAAAGCAACTATTTTTCCTCACAATATTGGTCTTGGAGCAACCAGGTATATTGATATCAAAGAAGCACCCCATATGTCTTAGCTTTTATTTTTAAAAAATGTTACATTCTAAAGACAGTATAACTGATTCTGTTATTTGAACCATTGTGAGAAGACAATTCAGGCAACAGTTATACAGGCATATATAGGTTTGTGTGAAACTTGCATTGTCTAGTCTAGAAACTAAGCATAGATTGCTTTATCTGGTTTGTTCCTACGAAAAGCTGTCCTCTGTTATGTTGTTATTGTCATAATCTTTTATTAGATTGGAAACTTGGGTATGTAAGTCATTTAGAAATTTCCCATAGCACAACTTGTTTTATTCTTATTCTATTCAATACATTTATTTGATAAAGATTATAATGGATATTTTTATTTTGCTGGTTAGGGACCCTGAATTAGTCAAGAGAATTGGTGCAGCAACTGCCCTTGAAGTTAGAGCAACAGGAATTCAATATGCTTATGCACCTTGTATAGCAGTAAGTAACAACAACTGGTCTTTTATGCTCTAAGTTACAGACATCTCTAAAAGCATCATTATAATCTTTGAAGGTATGTAGAGATCCAAGATGGGGTCGGTGTTATGAAAGTTACAGTGAGGATCCTAAATTAGTTCAAGCCATGACTGAAATCATACCAGGCTTGCAAGGAGACATCCCTCATAATTTACCAAAGGGTGTCCCTTTTATCGCAGGAAAGTAAGAATTTTGAAAACTTAATAACTTAATTTTGAGATGATTGTTTTATTATCACTTATTTTTAAACCTTGGTAGTTGATATTCAAGAAGGTATAAATTTGATTGTCATTTTTCTCCCTTTATATTAATTTTTATTCCATTCCTTACTTTTACACGAGCCTCTAGGCCAAATGACCAAAAAGGAATATTGAATTTGTTCCCAAAAGCAAAGGATGAAAGACTTTGTACCTAAATCAATATGCTGCTTAGGTTATGCTGCGCCATGCTATGTTGATTTCTTATGTTACAATTATGCCATCTTTTGGTCAGATAGTATTGTGTTTCTAAAATACTTTTGCATTGCTCAACAGAGAAAAAGTTCTAGCTTCTGCTAAGCACTACGTGGGTGATGGTGGAACAATCAATGGGATTGATGAGAACAACACTGTTATTGACAGAGATGAATTGATGAAAATTCATATGCCAGCTTACTTCAATTCAATCAGAAAGGGTGTGGCAACCGTTATGGTTTCTTACTCCAGTTGGAATGGAGTAAAAATGCATACAAACCGGGAACTTATTACTGGCTTCCTCAAGAATACTCTACATTTCAAGGTAAAATAAATTGGGTTGAGTATGACATTGAAAGCTGTTTATCATCCTATGGGTCCAATTTTAAATGACACTTACATTTTCCTGAACTGTACCAGGGCTTTGTTATTTCAGACTTTGAGGGTATTGATAGGATCACCTCTCCACCCCATTCAAACTTCACTTATTCAGTTGAAGCAGGGGTTTCTGCTGGCATTGACATGGTAATTTATGCCAAAAGTTTCTGAATTTAGGTATTACGTTCCAATAAGAACACAGTTAATATTGCTATAAACTTTTCTTGGTCTTGCAGTTCATGAATCCAAAGTTTTACATAGAATTCATCGATGATCTAACCATGTTGGTGAAAAAGAAGTTCATTCCAATGAGTAGAATTGATGATGCAGTGAGAAGAATTTTGTGGGTTAAGTTCATGATGGGTATTTTTGAAAACCCTTTTGCTGATTTCAGTTTGGTCAGATATTTGGGAATCCAGGTTAGTACTTTGTTTTTCTTAAGTGTTTCCTTTAACTTCACTAAGTTCAGAAAAGGGATCATAGTGTTCAATGTTTTTCAAAATTATTAACAGGAGCATAGACAATTGGCTAGGGAAGCTGTAAGGAAATCTATGGTCCTTCTAAAAAATGGTCAATCTGCTGCCAACCCTTTATTGCCTCTTCCTAAAAAGGCACCCAAAATACTTGTGGCTGGAAGCCATGCGGATAATCTAGGATATCAGTGTGGTGGCTGGACCATAGAATGGCAAGGATTCAGCGGAAACAATCTTCTCAAAGGTGAAAATTTATACTTTTCTTTGAAGATTATATCATAACTCAATTTCATATTACAACTCTCGTTCCTTAATATTGTTGTTAACCTTTGTATGAGCAGGGACTACAATTCTCACAGCTTTGAAAAACACAGTTGATCCTGAAACCAAAGTGGTGTACAAGGAGAATCCTGATGCAGAATTTGTTAAATCCAATGGATTTTCATATGGGATAGTTGTAGTAGGAGAGCGTCCTTATGCTGAGATGCATGGTGACAACATGAACTTGACAATCCCAGACCCTGGTCCTGAGATGATAAGAAACGTGTGTGGAGTAACAAAATGTGTGGTTATTGTAATTTCTGGTCGTCCTTTGGTGATTGAACCATATGTTGGTATGATAGATGCACTTGTTGCTGCATGGCTTCCTGGTAGCGAAGGCCAAGGTGTGGCTGATGTTCTATATGGTGACTATGCTTTCACTGGAAAGCTTCCAAGAACATGGTTCAAATCTGTTGATCAACTGCCCATGAATGTTGGGGATCATCATTATGATCCCCTCTTCCCATTTGGATTTGGCCTGTCTACCAAACCTACTAAGGGTTTTTACTCTGCCTAGTTCTCATCTTGATTTGTATATATATTTTTTATTTTTTACGTAAAAAAAAACAATAAAGAGTGTATTATGTTGTTTTTAAACGATAGGTTCAGAACTAAGTGATTTTTTCCTGCTACCTGGAAATTTTTGTTCATTATTATAAATGATCCAGTTTCAATAATTAAACTAGAACCAGGGAAAATAGAATGAAAATTGAATAAAGTAAAATTCTTCTATTTAGATTGGTTATTTTTGCTCAAAAACTTGCATTCAAAACATTCAAACTAGACAGGACACATGTAAGATTAACCAAATTTATCAGGGAATATCAAACTAGACAGCTCAAGAAGCACAATACCAAATGCATAGACATAAATCTTGTCATTTACTTTGCCATACATGAAGTACTCAGGAACCATGTAACTGCATAAATGAGTGTTTATAGAATTTAGAAACTGGAACTATTTAAATGCAAATTCTCTCTGCAGCATGTGTGAAAGCACAAACCCAAAGGTTCCAGCAACATCTGTGCAGAGTATATGTGATGATGAAGTTGATGCCCATTTTGCAAGTCCAAAGTCAGAGAACTATGTTTAAAATCAACAAGGCAGCGAGAGGCAATTTATAAAAGAAAAATACCTAAATGTTTACTACTTACACAAAAAAAGAAAAACATTATAATACACAATTTTTAACATAACTAAAAATATAGCGATAATAAATAGAGAAAGAAACCCTAGACATGTAATTTAACAGGAAAATGTGTGTATAAAACCAGAGTCGATGTAGGAGTAGATGCAAGTACATGCAATTAATAGATTAAACTAGAAAATAAAAAGATCATAGAAGGACGGACAGCTTAAACCAAGACCAGCCATAGAAATTTAGCCTCTTTAGATAAAGCTCTAGATTCCACGATGTACTGTGAAAGGTCCTAAGAATATAACATCAACTTCTCATAATTTTTTAGATTTTATAACTAATAAAGATTTCTAAAAAAGAATAAAATAAACTTAGGATATTTTAAAAGAAAAGAAAGAAGACAAAAAAAATAAGAGTAGAAGAAGTGTGGGTTACACAAACACAGATGTATAAAAGATCAAATTAATGGATCTTTCGTCTTTATATACTATTTTACTTTCTCATTTTTATTTAATGTGAAACTTAGACTCACATTCCATTTCATTCTCCTATGTTATTTTTCCTTTATTCACAAATCTAAAATTTGAAAATATTCCAAGCACAAGAAAGAAACTCTTTCTCCACTCTGCTCGTGGATACCTTAAGCACCATAACATGTAAATTAAATAATAAGTAATATAATAATATTTAAAGAATTAATTTTAGTTCAGTTCATTTTCAATCAATTTTAAAATATGAAACACATTGAACTAATAATTTTGATTCAATTTATAAAAACAGTTAAATGAATTACAAAAGTTTCAGTTTTTAATCAATTATTAATAATTTAGATAAATTTTCAATAATTTTTTAATCCAATTGGTTGTGAGCCCTCCTCATAATATGAATCAGGTATACTACGTCAAAATTGACGGTAGGTCACAGTCCACAACCTGACTTTTAAAAGTATTGATTTAGAAAATTTACCTTTAAAATGTTTTCACACTAATATTTAGTTGTTTTTTTCTGCATTCAAACGTCTAAAATTTTAAAGTCTTGGTCGTCATCGTATTTTTTTAATTATTGTGTGATATTGTGATTTGAACACATAATTTTTTATATTGAATTTTTGCATAAATAATTTATATAAAATCACATTTTAATAAATTTTTACATAAAATCACATTTTGATGTTTCTTAAACCTAAAGACAACATTTATATCTGTGTAATGTTAAATTTAATTTGAAAACTGTTATGTATTATGAAGATTTTAAACCACGGTTTTAAAAATGTTATAGTCTAAACTTTAGGCCACGGTTAGTTTAGGTCATATTTTTGAAATATTACCTAAGTAATTTTTTTTTGTAGAGATGTTTTATAAAATAAAAGTAAGGACACAAAATAAGAAACTTTGAAATTATTTTTTGAAAATAAAAAATACTATCTTTGTTGAATTTTATATAAGAAAGTAAATAAATAGTGTAAGAGAGTGGTATTTTGATTATTTGACTCTGTTGGAAAGAAAGAATGAAAAAAGTGATGCCTGAAAGAAGCTGCCTGGAAAAATAATCATGTCTAGTTCACTTCACTAAATTTCTTGGAAAAATAAACATGTCTAATTCACTCATTAAATTTCCAACGGTTCAACCTAACCATTTATTATTCTAGTCAACTAACAATTTCTAATATGATCTTTATTTAGATTTTTTAAAATATGTTTTTAATTAGTCCTATTCAAAAGCATTTTGTGTGTTAAATAATTATTTTTGTAACTTAAATATAATAAAAATATTTTAAAATAACTTTTTCATAATTTTATATAAAACTTTAATAGTTTTCTTTCTTAAATTTCTACCAGTTCTATTAAATATCATAATAATAATATTTATTTAATGATAATATAGCAAAATTAAAATATTATTTTGTAATACATATTATAAATACATGAAATTAATAAATTTAATAATTTTTTAAACAATAAAATATTATTAATGATTGCTATTTTAGTTTATTTTAAATAATTAAAAAATACACACTGACTTTATAGTATATTCAATCATTGATTCTTTTTATATCATTTAATTAACTTTTAATTTGCTTTTAGTTTTCTTTTTTAAATTAAAAACCATAAATAAAAATAAATAATTTAATTAAGTAAACTTTAAAATGTCTATACTTATTAAGAAAAAATTAAATAATCAAATCAATTATAAATATTATATAATATTTGTACTTATTAAAGAAAAGTTAAATACTTAAATTAATTATATTTTAAATGAAATAATTTTAAAAAACTAAATAATTATTATTTAAAATATATGTTTGTAAGATAATTAAATAATATAATATTATTTAAATTAATTGAAGAATTAATCATACTAAAGTATCTTTATTTATTATAATAGAAATTATATAAATAAATTAACTAGAAATATTCAAATGTTTGTATATATTGAAGAAAAAATATATATTTAAATTAATATGAAATATTAAATTGTCTATATTTTAAAATTGTAATTCAGACTCAAACATTTTAAAAAATTAAAAATATTTAACAGTGAATCAAAATAAATTTTAAAAGAAACAATTGAAAATCATATGTAAGAAAGCAATCTCACCAGTAAAATTAAAACAATAAGGTCAAAGAAAATTTGCGGAAGCGATTAAAGTTTTCTTTCAGAATAGGCTTTATCGAATATCTTTTACATTACTTTTATAAAATACAAGAATAATATATATAATTTAATTTAATTTGAGAACAAATATAATTTTTAAAATTAATTTCCGGATGAGAAACATATATAACTCTAAAATAAAGTATATAAGTGGACCAAATCATCGTATTTACGTCTTCTTATACGGTAAAACAATAAGCTCAAAGAAAACTCGCCAAAGTGATTAAAGTTTTCTTTCGCCAAATGTGTGTGTGTGTTTTCTCTGCAATTTTTTTTATACAAGAGAAATAAGAAATTTGTCAATTTAAAGTTTCTTATCCAAAGCTAGTTAGTACTTTGAGTCGGAAGTTTCAAATAAATTTTACAATTTAAGTTAAAGTGCTCTTAAATTCCTTATAACTTTTATAAGTGTTTTACGAAAAGGATATGATTTAAAACGAAACAAATTTATAATTTAAATTTAGAACGAAACACCATTTTTTAAAATAGTTTAGAAATCAACATATTAAATGTATTTCATTTATTTTTTACAAAATGCACTTTTTAAAAAGTAAGGTCAAAGAAAATTGACATAATTTTCTTTCTCAAAGTTATATATTTGCTTTTTTCCATTTTTTAAAAGGTTCAAAGAAATTTTCTAGTTTAAAGTTTCTTGTCCAGAGTCATGGTTTCAAATGAGAATTTTCAAAGAAATTTCACAATTTAAAACTCTCTTGTATTTTTTCTTTAAACAATTACCACCATCTTTATAAATATACATTTTTATTGAGTAAAGTGATAATAGTCATTATTCATCTATTAATGGTTCTTCTCTTTTACATATCAGGATGAACTTTCTATCACAACTTTTACTTCTTTTTCTTTTCTTCTTTTATGCTTTTACATTCCAAAACATTCTCTGCAACAATCTCAGCCATGTTTGCTGCAATGAGAAGGATCGACAAACGTTGCAAATTTTTAAAGAGGGTCTTATTGATCCATCCAACAACCTCGTCACATGGTCCACTCAACAAGACTGTTGTGACTGGAAAGGAGTTCACTGTGACAATACCACAAGCAGAGTAACAAAACTTGATCTTTCCCAACAATCTCTACAAGGTGAAATCAAGTTATCTTTGTTGGAACTTCAATTTCTATATCATTTGAATCTGAGCAATAATTTCTTTAATGTTATTAGCATTCCACCAGATCAGCATGATGTCATATTTGACTTTAACCTCCATTGTCTTGACTTATACTATAATGATATTTTCATGGATAATCTTCATTGGCTTTCTCAACTTTCTTCACTCAGATATCTCGACCTTGGTTTTACAAATCTTCGATATGCTACCAATGGGCTTCATTCGTTGTTCATGCTTCCTTTTTCTCCGAGTTACGTTTGTAAAATAAACTTAGTGGACAACCAACCACCCATCATGGGTCTTCCACTTTCTCCAAACATCTTCATTATGCTCCATCCATTTTGCTCCATTACGTTGCCCACCATACCACTATAATTTGGATTTTACTTGAATCCTAGTGTCCACCATTTTCAGCCTACTCCACTACCACAAATGTTTTGGATTGTTTTGTCTTTGCTTTGCTATAAATAGAAGCACCGTGTATGTGTGTAAAATATCAAGGAAGTGAAAGAAAAATAAATAGTGCTTGTGTAGTGTGCCGTGAGGGAAGAGAGAAATATAGTGGTGTATGTAAGCTTTTAGAGTGTTGTGAGAAAGAAAGAGTGAAGTATTCTATGTGAGCTTGTATTTCAAAGTTAGTTATTAAAAGAGATATTTTTCTTAGATACCAACAAATTGGTATCAGAGCTTTCACAGTCTGAGTGTTCGAGTTAAAAAAAAAGAGAGTGAGAAATGACAAACTTTGCAAACAGTATGTCTCTACCCCAATTGTCAAAAAAAGTTAATTATGACAATTGGAGTGTGCAAATGAGAGCTCTTTTGGGATCCCAAGACGTATGGGATGTAGTGGAGAGTGGGTACGAAGAACCCACAGATGACGAAGCACGGACGGTTGCCCAACTTGCAGCGTTGAAGAAAACGCGTGTGAAGGATAAATCAACTCTATATATTTTGTACCGAGCTGTGGATGAATTTGGCTTTGAGAAGATAGTAAATGCTAAATCTTCAAAAGAAGCATGGCAGATTCTGGAGAAAGTATACAAAGGTGACAACCGAGTCAAGCAAGTCAGGCTTCAAACTCTCAGAGCCGAGTTTGAAAGTTTGAGAATGGAGGAAAAAGAAAGAGTAACCGAGTATATATCTCGGGTGGAAGCAGTGGCAAATCAAATCTGTAAAAATGGAGAGGAATTGTCAGCCAGCAGGGTGGTAGAGAAAATTTTGAGATCACTAACAGATGATTTCGAAAGCATAGTTTGCGCTATCGAGGAATCGAAGGACCTCTCAACACTCTCAGTTGAAGAGCTTACTGGGTCACTTGAGGCCCATGAACAAAGGAGAAGAAAAATGAAAGAACCTCTTGACCAAGCACTACAAGTGCAACTTGACTTAAGAGGAACTCGGAACACTCAGGGCCAAGATCCTAGAGGAAGAAGAAGAGGTGGCCGAGGACGCGGTACACGTGGCAGAGGTGGACGTGGCAGAGGTGAATTTGAAGCCGACACAAACCAGACCAGACAACAGAATTGGCGTGGTCGTGGTCAAGGAAGAGGTCGAGGAGGTCGATCTAAGTCAGGAATTGAATGCTTCAGGTGTGGCAAAATTGGCCACTACGCAAACGAGTGCAGATCAGGAAATTGCTATAATTGTGGGAAGCCAGGCCACATAGAAAAATATTGTCAGGCTGAAAAGAAAAAGGAAACAAATTTTCTTACTGAGGAAACCAATGAAGAAATTGGGATCTTATTGATGTCAAAAGATCCAGAAGCTGAGCTTGTGCCAAACTGTTCAAACAATTCGGTTTGGTACTTAGACACGGGGGCAAGTAACCACATGTGCGGAGATCAGAGTTTGTTCAACGAACTCATCAAGGTTGAAATCGGACATGTCTCATTTGGAGATGATTCCAAGGTGGCTGTAAAAGGGCGTGGAACAATCCGACACATGCAGAAGGATGGACGGATTGGAGAAATAAGGGATGTCTACTATGTTCCCGAGCTGAAAAGTAATATTTTAAGCATGGGTCAAATGATGGAAAAAGGCAACTCAGTTCTGATAAAAGATCGAGTACTATATTTGAAAGATAAAAGCGGTCGTCTGATTGCACAAGTAGAAATGAAGAAAAACCGGATGTATAAGTTGGAGCTGAATATTCTGAAAAACAAGTGTCTGAAGCTTGACGTGAAGGACGAAGCTATGGTATGGCATTTCCGGTTTGGTCACTTGAACTTTGGAGGTCTGACCGAACTATCAAAGAAGCAATTAGTACGCGGACTACCTGATGTAGAATTTGAAAAGAAGTTTTGTGAAGAGTGTGTACTCGGAAAACATCCGAGGACTAAGTTTCCGAAGTCAACTGAGTTCAAGGCAGAAGAACAACTCGGTCTGATACACACCGATCTGTGTGGACCAATCTCTCCTGATTCATTCAGTGGTAAGAAATATTTTATTTCGTTCATAGATGATTTCTCTCGGAAGACTTGGGTATATTTCTTAAAAGAGAAATCAGAAGCTTTTGATGCATTTAAGAAGTTCAGACTAATGGTGGAGAAGGAGACCAGCAAACAGATAAAAGCTGTCCGATCAGACAGGGGAGGTGAATTCACTTCAACAAAGTTTAATGAATACTGTGAACAACATGGGATAAAACGATTTCTTACAGCTCCATACTCCCCACAACAAAATGGTGTTGCCGAAAGGAATAATCAGACCATTCTTGATATGGTTCGAACCATGCTTAAAGGGAAGAATATGCCAAAGAAGTTCTGGGCAGAAGCAGTACAATGTGCAGTTTATGTGCAAAACAGGTGTCCACATACTAAACTAGATGGAATAACTCCACAAGAAGCATGGAGTGGGAGAAAGCCGAATGTCAACCATTTTAGGGTTTTCGGCAGCATGGCTTATGGTCATGTTCCTACTCAGCACAGAACAAAACTAGAAGACAAAAGTAAGAAATATGTTTTTATTGGGTACGATGAAAAAGCAAAAGCATACAAACTTTATAACCCAATTACAAACACGGTAGTTGTAAGCCAGGATGTCCAAGTTAATGAGGAAAGTGAATGGAGCTGGGACAACATGAAGGAGAAGTCATCACGGAACTCGAAGTCTGGAGAAGAGAACTCAACAATATCTGAGAAAGCTGCTGAAAGAAACCTGGAAACTATAGCTGAGAGAATCAACAATTATTCTGATGAAGAAGATGAACCTATGCAACCTAGATCTCGAAGTTTACAAGACATTTACAACTCCACTGATGAGGTACATGTAATATGTTTGTTGGCAGGAGCAGAAGATGTAAAATTTGAAGAGGCTGTGATCGATGGAAGATGGAAGAAAGCAATGGACGAAAAAATCAGCTCAATTGAAAAAAATGAAACTTGGGAGCTGACAGATCTACCCATAGGAGCTCAACCAATTGGCTTAAAATGGGTATACAAAAAGAAAATCAATGCAAATGGAGATGTGGAACGTTACAAAGCTCGTCTCGTGGTGAAGGGTTATAAACAGCAAAAAGGAATTGACTATGATGAAGTGTTTGCTCCAGTAACAAGAATGGAGACAATCCGACTGCTATTTTCTTTAGCAGCACAACACAGATGGAAGATACAGCAGATGGATGTGAAATCAGCATTTCTAAATGGAATTTTAAAAGAAGAGATCTATGTAGAGCAACCTCTCGGTTACATGAGAAGAGGTAAAGAGAAAAAAGTGTTGAAGTTGAAGAAAGCATTGTATGGCTTGAAACAAGCTCCTCGAGCTTGGAATGAGAGAATTAACACCTACTTCAAGAAGAATGGTTATGAGCAGTGTCCGTATGAGCATGCTCTATACCTAAAGAAGAACAAAGGAGATATGTTGTTCATTGCTCTATACGTAGATGATTTAATCTTCATGGGAAGCAGAAATGAGTTGGTCGTAGAGTTTAAGAAGGTGATGAAAAAGGAATTTGAGATGACTGATCTGGGTGTTATGAAGTACTTTCTTGGTTTGGAGGTGGACCAAAGCACAAAAGGAATTTTTGTGTCTCAAAAGAAGTATGCTGAGGAGATATTGAAGAAAGCGAAGATGATGAAGTGCAATCCGGTTTCTACTCCTATGGAACCTGGAACAAAACTGTCCAAACACGGAGATGGAAATCGAGTTGATGCAACCAGGTATCGCAGTTTGATTGGAAGTCTGCGATACTTGACAAATACAAGACCAGACTTGATGCTAAGTGTAGGAATCACAAGCCGTTTTATGGAGGAGCCAAGGTATTCTCATTGGAAAGCACTAAAGCGGATACTAAGGTATGTAAAGGGAACCATGTCTTTTGGATTATTGTACACCAACTCAGATCATTACCAGCTTAGTGGATATTCAGATAGTGATTGGTGTGGAGATATAGATGATAGAAAGAGCACAACTGGCTATGTTTTCTTCATGGGAGATACAACATTTACTTGGCTATCAAAGAAGCAACCCATCGTGACGCTATCCACATGTGAGGCTGAGTATGTGGCAGCATCCTGGAGTGTCCGACATGCAATATGGCTGAGAAACCTGTTGAAAAGTTTAGAGATAATGCAAGAAGAAAAGGTGTTGATCCGAGTAGATAATAGATCGGCAATTGAGTTAGCAAAGAATCTGGTAAATCATGAGAGAAGCAAGCATATTGATATTCGTTTTCATTTCATCCGTGAAAAGTTGAAACAAGGAAGCGTGGAACTTGAACATGTAGAGAGCAAGAAGCAAATTGCAGATATATTCACAAAACCATTACCAACAAGGTCATTTCAAGACTTAAGGAAGTTGATCGGCATGACAGAAGGATACAAAGTCCATTAAGTTTATGGAGGAGTTTTGTAAAATAAACTTAGTGGACAACCAACCACCCATCATGGGTCTTCCACTTTCTCCAAACATCTTCATTCTGCTCCATCCATTTTGCTCCATTACGTTGCCCACCATACCACTATAATTTGGATTTTACTTGAATCCTAGTGTCCACCATTTTCAGCCTACTCCACTACCACAAATGTTTTGGATTGTTTTGTCTTTGCTTTGTTATAAATAGAAGCACCGTGTATGTGTGTAAAATATCAAGGAAGTGAAAGAAAAATAAATAGTGCTTGTGTAGTGTGCCGTGAGGGAAGAGAGAAATATAGTGATGTATGTAAGCTTTTAGAGTGTTGTGAGAAAGAAAGAGTGAAGTATTCTATGTGAGCTTGTATTTCAAAGTTAGTTATTAAAAGAGATATTTTTCTTAGATACCAACAACGTTTGCGTCATTGTCGACTAAACATCACTTCGTCTCTCAAACATGTAAATTTTACTTTACTTGTAACTCTTGATCTTTTACGCAACTATTTCACCTCAAAATCATTAAGCTGGTTGTTTAATTTTAGTACTGACATCTCTCATCTTGACCTTAATAGAATTTATTTATCTGAGAATTTCGATCGTCAATGGCTTTCTCAGCTTCATTCTATGAAATATCTTGACCTTAGTGGAATTGATCTTCACGAAGCAACCGACTGCCTTTTGCCTATGCCTCCTTCAATATCAGACCTATACATGAGGGATTGTCAACTAACCAACATAAGTCCATCTTTAAAGTATGTGAATCTTACTTCAGTTGTCATTCTTGATCTTTCTTTAAACAATTTTAACTTTGAATTGCCACATTGGTTGTTTAATCTCAATCGTGATCTGTCTCATCTTGATCTTGAAAACAATAGATTATATGGTGAAATACCTTCAAGTTTGTTCAATTACCAAAATTTGGAATACCTTGATCTATCGGTTAACATGTTTTTTGGTTTCCTTCCTTTGACTTTGGGAAATCTCACATATTTAGTTTCCCTCAACATGGGCTATAATTCCTTTTCTGGTACAATATCTGAGATGCATTTTTCCATACTCCAAAATTTACAAGAGTTGTACTTGAGCAAGACAAGGTTTACATTTCATTTCAATCCTGAATGGATTCCTCCGTTTCAACTTAAAAGTGTTTATTTGGATTATACAAATCAAGGTCCTCAATTTCCACCATGGATATATATATTCAAAAGTTACTTTCTAGTTTATCCATGTCGAGCTCAAAATTGTCATTTGCAGTAGAGGAAAAGTTTTAGGGCTTCATAACTTGTATTGAAGGAAGGATCAATTTATTCAACAACTCAATTAGTGGAGACATGTCAAATGTCTTTCTAAATTCTTACCGCATAATGTTAAGATGTAATAATTTCACAGGAACACTCCCTCATTTATCACCAGAGGTCGATTATGTGGATTTATCTCATAACTCTTTCACAAGATCGATTCCACATTCTTGGAAGAACTTGAAATATTTGTATTTTATCAGTTTGTGAAATAATAATTTATTTGGTGAAGTTCTTGAGATACTCTCATGTTTGACAAGTTTGTTAGTTATAAACCTTGAAAAAAATGAATTTTTTTGGAGCTATACCAAACAACATGTCCAGATCCTTACAAGCGATGATATTAAGATCTAATAAATTTGGGGGAAGTATTCCGCCTCAACTATTCCCTCTCTCTCTAATTTGATTCACTTGGATGTTGCACACAATAAGCTTTCAGGATTAATTCCTCATATTACGTATAAAACAAAAAAAATGATAGCGGATAAGGATCCAACATCTCTCTTAGCTGAAGAAGACAACATTGATTTCTATGAAAAAGGTCAAGTTTATGAACGTCAACTTGACTTCAACAGACGAACCATTGACCTTTCAGCTAACAAGATATATGGAGAAATTCTTCGAAACTATTTAGGCTGATTGAAGTTCAAACATTGAATTTATCTTATAATCATTTGACTGGAACAATACTAAAGACAATTGGGAGAATGAAAAAGCTGGAATCTCTTGATCTCTCTAATAATAAGCTTTTTGGCGAAATTCAAGAAAACATGGCTAACTTGTCTTTTTTGAGTTATTTTAACCTATCATTCAACAATTTTTCTGGACAAATTCCAATAGGGACTCAACTTCAAAGTTTTAGTGTATCAAGCTATGATGGGAACCCGGTACTTTGTGGAGCTCCTCTTAGAAAGTGTAGGATGGAAAAAAATGTTGTGAATAAAATCGAACATAGAATGAAGGGAAATGGTGAATTTGATGGAGAATCTCTCTATCTTGGAATGGGCGTTGGGTTTTGGGTTTGCAGTTGGATTTTATGGTGTTTTTAGTTCTTTGCTCATTTTTAGGAAATGAAGACCAAACACTATTGATTGCTCAATCGAATGTATAACCAACTTTATGTTACTTACATGCTCAAATTCAAATTCAATAACTTCCGTAACTAAGAAGCATAAATTCAAATTCAATAACTTCCATAACTAAGAAGAACAACAGTAAGTTCATGTTGGTAAAACTAACATTATAATTTTAGTTATTTATTTTCCTGTTATTTATCCTAATTTAGGTTCTATAGATTATACTTAATTCCATATATTTTTTAATAGGCATCGGGAGAAAATATCATCAATCATTATTAAAAATTGTGACGAAAATATGAAGTGTCTACATCAATGAAGTTGAAAGAATAACTTTCTCTATGATTTTATGGCATATAGTTAAGGATTAGTCAGTGTAATCTACTAAATTAAAAAAGAGTACTGAGATGTTGTCTTCCGGCCTGAAAAGATATACTACATTTTCCAAAAATATATACTTTGCGGCACATGCGACTGATAAAGATTTGCACTTGAATTTCAAAGGAAGAACTTATGAAATTGTTTTCAATTTATCTAATAGTTACATTTATTCGTGCATGTGTTTATTTTGAACCTATTTGGATGTTTTTTGTCCGCAAATTGAAGTTAAATACTGTATCTCAAATTGAAGTAGGCTCGAAGTATAGGAGATGAAGTGGAAGGCTCATTTGCAGCTTAGCTCTGGGTTTTCAATGATGGCACATGAAGACCTTAGTTAAGTGAAAAGCCTTAGTTAATTATATTCTTACTTTTCATCTAATTATATATTGATTGGTATTTATATATTCACTACAATAAAAATGACTGTAGATAACACTACACTATATCACACGTATAAAAATATGGCCTATACATAGGAAATACAACACTTTTGTAAAATGTTACCTTTGTTACCTCTGATTGGTTTGCTGAAGTCTCATGGAAAGCTTGTAATGTTGGTGCATCGGAGAAGCCGTTGGAGCTGCCAATCTTTCCTTTACATTTTGGTAAGCAATTATTTAGTAGAAAATTCAGATGCATATACAAATATCAAAATTTAAATCAGCATTTTAATGATAATAAGTAATTGGTTTGCTAGGAAGAAAGATAGTAACTGGAAGTTTGATTGGAGGAATAAAGGAGACCAAGGAGATGATGGACTTTTCTGCGAAACACTTTGTAAAACCTGACATTAGGTCATTCCTATTGATTATGTCCACTACAATGGAGCCACTCTTAAAAGCATTGGTAAAATACAGATTTCTGATTGACATAGATACGAATGGCATCTATTATGGATTTATTTATGATTATTTGGGTTACGAATATGGTTTGAAGTGTTGATATATTGTGGTGTTTAATTGTGTGATATTTTGATTTGAACACATAATCTTTTTATATTGAATTTTTATATAAATAATTTATATAAAATTAAAAAAAAAAGTTTTACATAAAATCACATTTTAATGTTGCTTAAACCTAAAGACAACATTTATACCTATGTAATGTATATTTAATTTGAAAACGGTTATGTATTATGAAGATTTTAAACTACGATTATGTATCTTGTTAAGGGGGAGAGATACCTGCAAAGGACACTCCAACGTTCAAATTAGGCATATGTTTGAAGAGTTTTTGCTCACAAGTGAATTGTTATCACTATTTGGATATAATAGAATGTAAGTTTTAAGTAAGTACAATGGAAGAGGAATATACCTGACTTTTGGCATTGTCATCGGCTTTATCAATATGTCTAATCAGATATTTTTGGTTATTTTAACCGTATATTGGACTTTTGGTCCAATAATGATTTAAACAGTAATAACTTAAACATCGGTCCAATTATGACTCACATTGATATAACGGATAGATCAAACGGTATTTAGTGTTAATAATTCGGTCCCGAGTGTATACCCTATAAATACTATCTTTATTGAATTTTACATGAAGAAGTAAATAAACATGGTAATAGAGCTGTGATTTTGATTCTTTGACTATGTTGGAAAGAAAGAATGAAAAATGTGACGCACGAAAGAAGCTGCTTGGAAAAATAATCATGTCTAAGTCATTTCATTAAATCTATTGGAAAAGTAAACATGTCTAATTCACTCCATTAAATTTCGAACAGTTCAACCTAACCATATGTTATTCTAGTCAAATAACTCATTAAATCTCTTGGAAAAGTAAACATGTCTAATTCACTCCATTAAATTTCGAACAGTTCAACCTAACCATATGTTATTCTAGTCAAATAACAATTTCTACTGTGAACTTAGATTTTTTCCTTTGTATATCATTTTCATTTCTGGAAAAGTCCATGCAAATATCATGTTAAAAGCCCTTTACTTAATTGTACAATAAATATAAATCGAAATCAGTTGGCGATTTTATAATTATTTTTTAACAATTCATTTTTTTAAAATAAGTTTAATCATTTCAGTTGTATTAGAAGTCCCTGTCCCTTAGTTTTTCTTTTCTCAATTGATTCTTATTTTTTCAAAAGTAAAACAATCAGGTCTTTTCCATAAGTATAATACTAGCACTGCTAAAAGAAGATGTCATGTATCATCAGTTCATGTTTTTGTTTTTTAAATATGTAAGCGGCCCAAATCATCGTATTCACGTCTTCTTATAGATAATATACTTCAAAACAATAAGCTCAAAGAAAATTCGCCAAAGTGATTAAAGTTTTCTTTCCCTAATTTATATATATGTGTTTGTCTGCAGTTTTTTTTTTCATACAAGACAAATTTCAAAGAAATTTCTCAATTTAAAGTTTCTTATCCAAAGCTAGCATTTCGAGTCGGAAAGTTTCAAATAAATTTCACAATTTAAATTAAAGTTCTTTTGCATTCCTGGTTTTAATTTAACAATGTATTTTTATAACCTCCATGTGTGTTTTACGAAAAGGAAATGACTTAGAACGAAATAAATTTATAATTTAAATTTAGAACGAAACACAATTTTTAAAATTAGTTTAGAAATCAACATATTAAATGTATTTCATTACTACTTTTTACAAAATGCACTTTTTAAAAAGTAAGGTCAAAGAAAATACAGAAGCAATTAAAGTTTTTTTTTTCTCAAAGTTATATCTGTGTCTTTTTCCACCTTTTTAAAAGACAAGGTTCAAAGAAATTTTCCAATTTAAAGTTTCTTGTCCAGAGCCACAGTTTCTAACCAGAAGTTTCAAAGAAATTTCACAATTTAAAGCTTTCTTGCATTCCTTCTTTAAAATGACCACCATTTTTATAAATATACACCATTCATCTATCTCCTCTCAATTAATCTTTCTTCTCTTTTACATATCAGGATGAACTTTCTATCACAACTTTTACGTCTTTTTCTTTTCTTCTTTTATGCTTTTACATTCCAAAACATTCTTTGCAACAATCTCAGCCATGTTCGCTGCAATGAGAAGGATCGACAAACGTTGCAAATTTTTAAAGAGGGTCTTATTGATCCATCCAACAACCTCGTCACATGGTCCACTCAACAAGACTGTTGTGACTGGAAAGGAGTTCACTGTGACAATACCACAAGCAGAGTAACAAAACTTGATCTTTCCCAACAATCTCTACAAGGTGAAATCAAGTTATCGTTGTTGGAACTTCAATTTCTATATCATTTGGATCTGAGCGAAAACTTCTTTAAGGTTATTAGTACTCCACCAATTCAGAATGATGTCATATTTGGCTCTAACCTCCATTACCTTGACTTATACTATAATGATATTTCCATGGATAATCTTCATTGGCTTTCTCAACTTTCTTCGCTTAGATATCTCAACCTTGGTTTTACAAATCTTCGTTATGCTACCAATGGGCTTCAGTTGTTGTTTATGCTCCCTTCTTTGTCTGACTTACGATTGAGGTATTGTCAACTAAACATCACTACGTCTCTCAAAAATGTGAATTTTACTTCACTTGTAACTCTGGATCTTTCAGGCAACTATTTCACCTCAAAATCATTAAGGTGGTTGTTTAATCTTAGTAGTGACATCTCTCATCTTGACCTTAATCAAATTTCTTTATCTGGAAATTTTGATCTTCAATGGCTTTCTCAACTTCATTCTGTTAAATATCTTGACCTTAGTGGAATCGATCTTCACAAAGAAACCAACTGGCTTTTGGCTATGCCTCCTTCATTATCAAACCTATACATGATCGATTGTCAACTAACCAACATAAGTCCATCTTTAAAGCATGTGAATCTTACTTCACTTGTCACTCTTGATCTTTTTTTAAACAATTTTAACTCTGAATTGCCACATTGGTTGTTTAATCTCAGTCGTGATCTCTCTCATCTTGGTCTTGGAGATAGTAGTTTATTCGGTGAAATACCATCAAGTTTGTTCAACTACCAAAATTTGGAATACCTTGATCTACATTACAACATGTTTTCTGGTTCCATTCCTTTGACTTTGGGAAATCTCACATATTTGGTTTTCCTAAGCATTGGCTCTAATTCCTTTTCTGGTACAATATATGAAATGCATTTTTCCAGACTCCAAAATTTACAAGAGTTGGACTTGATCTCCACAAGGTTTCATTTCAGTCCTGAATGGATTCCTTTGTTTCAACTTAAAGAGCTTCATTTGGATGAAACAAATCAAGGTCCTCAATTTCCACCATGGATATATACACAAAAGTCACTTTCTATTTTATCCATGTCGAGCTCAAAATTGTCATTTGTAGTAGAGGAAAAGTTTTGGGGCCTCATAGCTGGTATTGATGAAAGGATCGATATATCCAACAACTCAATTAGTGGAGACATATCGAACGTCTTGCTAAAATCTGACTTCATACTTCTAAACCATAATAATTTCACAGGAACACTCCCACATTTATCACCAGAGGTCAGTTATGTGGATTTATCTCATAACTCTTTCATAGGATCAATTCCCCATAATTGGAAGAAGTTGAAACATTTGTTTTTTATCAGCTTGTGGAACAATAATTTATGCGGTGAAGTTCTTGAGAAACTCTCATGGTCCACATATTTAAAAGTTATAAACCTTGAACAAAATGAATTTTTTGGAACTATACCAAACAACATGTCCAGATACTTAGAAAGAGTGATATTAAGATCTAATAAATTTGAGGGAAGTATTCCGCCTCAGCTATTCTTTCTCTCTCATTTGATTCACTTGGATCTTGCCCACAATAATTTTTCAGGATCAATTCCTCAAATTACATATAATGCAACAGAAATGATAGCAGATAACTATTCAACACCTCTATTAGTTGGAGATGACATTGATTTGTATGAAAAAGGTCAAGTTTATGAAGGTAAAGTTAACTCGAGGAGGCGAACCATTGACCTCTCAGCTAACAAGATATCTGGAGAAATTCCATCGGAATTATTTGGGCTGATTCGAGTTCAAACATTGAATTTATCTTATAATCATTTGACTGGAACAATACCTAAGACAATTGGAGGAATGAAAAATCTAGAATCTCTTGATCTCTCTAATAATAAGCTTTTCGGCGAAATTCCAGAAAACATGGCTACCTTGTTTTTTCTGAGTTATCTTAATCTATCATGCAACAATTTTTCTGGACAAATTCCAATAGGGACTCAACTTCAAAGTTTCAATGTATCAAGCTATGATGGGAACCCAGAACTATGTGGAGCTCCTCTTACAAAGTGTAGCATGGAAAAAAATGTTGTGGATACAATCCAAAGTATAATGAAGGAAGATGGTGGATTCGGTGAAAAATCACTCTATCTTGGAATGGGCGTTGGGTTTGCAGTTGGATTTTGTGGTCTTTTTGGTTCTTTGCTCATTTTTAGAAAATGGAGACAAAAATACTATCGATTGCTCAATCCAATGTATGACTACCTTTATGTTACTTACATACTCAAATTCAATCGTAGCTGAGAAGCACAACAGTTAGTTCAGGTTAGTAAAACTAATATTATAATTTTAGTTATTTATTTTGCTGTTATTTATGGTAATTTAGGTTTTATTAGTAGATTATACTTAAATGCATATTTTTTTCGATCGAATAGACGTCGGGAGAAAATATCACCATTAGTATTAAAATTTGTTATGAAAATATGAACTGAGTCTGCATCAATAAAGTTGAAAGAATAAATTTCTATATGATTATGTGGCATATATATAAGGATTAGTTAAGGGTAATCTACGAAATTAAATCAAGAGTATTATGATGTTGTCTTCGGGCTGAAAAGATAGACTACATTTTCTAAAAATATATACTTTGCGGCACATGTGCTGATAAAGATTTGCAATTGAATTTCAAAGAAAGAACTTAAGAAATTGTTTTCAATTTATCTAATAGTTACAATTATCCGTGTATGTGTTTATTTTGAACGTATTAGGATGATTTATGTCCAAAAATTGAAGTTAAAAACTGAATCTGGAATCATTTGTAGATAGGAGATGAAGTGTGGATGATGTTTGAAATAGGGAGATGAAGTGGAGGGATCATTTACAGCTTAGCTCTTGTTTCCAAATGATGCCATGAAGAGCCTCAGTCCAACTATTGTGTCCACGAGCCTTTTGGTGTTCATTTTCTGATTTTTCGTTAATTACTATATTTTATTTCTGAGATTATGGTTCATCATCAACATTATTGTGTAGCCTCATTGAAATGGAGTGTTATGAGCAAAGTTTAGTACTTCCTAACGTAGGTGAATTGTTGTACTATAATTCAATTATTAAGTTTAATCATTTCAGTTGTATTAGAAGTTCCTCTCCCTTAGTTTTTCTTTTCTCAATTGATTCTTATTTTTTCAAAATTAAAACAAACAGGTCTTTTCCATAAGTATAATACTAACCATGCTAAAAGAAGATTGTATCAATTCATGTTTTGTTTTTAAATATTATTTTAATAGTTTTTATTTTTTATAATGTTTTAGAATAAAAAATTGTCATGTGACAATAACAGTGTAACATGACCATGATAGTGTCACGTGTCACTGTCACAAGTCATTATATTAATCTTAATTTAATCTTTTATTTTATTTTGTCTCACTACAGTTTTAATTTTTTTTAAAATTAATTAATTTTGTCTCTTTTCAAATTGGAACTAAATTTAATTTGTATATAAATGTTATACAAATATTTTTATTAAAATTTATTTTTTTATTAAATATATTTTAACAAGATTAAATTTAGTTATATTTTATATTGAGTTAATTATATAAATGTTAATTACGTTTTTTAAATATACTTATAAGTGTTAAAGAAAAACAATAACATGATACGCTGGTATAGAATTTTTAAATGACGTAGCTTGGTGAATAAATTAGTGACTTAAAATTTCATTTTCTTAACATAAAAATTTGGAGAAAATTCTATAAAAATCCTAATTAAAGGTTTGTTTTTATTGCTCATTCTTTTTCTTCCATGCTCTTCCACATTTTACCCTACAAAAATAAAGCAATATAGTAGAGTTTTTTTAAATACATAACCGGCAGTCAAGTTTTTTTAAATTTTTTTATCATAATATTTTGACGGTTTAGAAAAAGCCCGCAACTAAGTTTTTTTTTTTCTAAAATATATCTTCAGGGGTTTCTTTATCAAACCACCGAAATTGTACAAATATCTGGCACCCACATCGCACCTCTAGTACTTTGGCAGCCAAATAGAGCTTTGTTTTCCACCTTCATCAAAACTTGAGGTATTTTTGACTTTCTTCACTGCGTCATTTCCACCTTCACCTTCGTGTCTCCACTTCTTCATCTTCAGCTTTCGCTTTTCGACTTCTCCATCTTCACAATCCTTCGTCACTTTGCAATCCCTAGCCTTCTCCTCCTCCAAATCCCTAATTCCAAAACCCTAGCATTAGGAGCTCACTGATCTTGCGATTGACATTTTTTAGGAGCTTTCCGAAGGCAGTTTTGAGGAGCTTGTGATTCGCACGGGTCGCCATTTCCATCTTTTCAACCTTCGTGTCTTGTCGTTTCCATCTTCACAGCCTTCACGTCTCGGCTTCTCCATCCTCACAGTCCTTCGTCACTTCGCAACCCTAATTCCAAAAACCTAGAGCTCCCCGATCTTGCGATTGGCGTTTTCAAGGAGTTTGCGAGTGATTCGCACAAGGTGGAATCAGTCGTTTTAGGTAGCTATAAGAAATGTGAAAACTATCTCGTGTGAAATGTGAAAACTATTTCGTGTGAGAGTAAATATTTTATAGGCTTGTATTTGATATCAAAACTTCAAAATAATTCTTGAGGGTTGAATTCATCCCTCTCGTAATCTTTTATTTATAAAAATAAATTAATACATAAGATAATTTTAAACACAATATAATTATGATAAATAGAGTAATCTTAGACACAATATAATCATACGTCTTCGGGAGCTGAAAAAATAAGTTATAAATCTGTGATATTTTTCTTGCAACCTAATGCTTACAATTATCATACATATGTTTATTTCGAACCTGTTTTAGATGTTTTTGGTTTGAAAATTGAAGTTAAATATGTATCTGGCTGGCATAGGCTTGAAGTGTCGGTGATCTTTGATATATGACATTAAGTGGAGGTCGATTCGCAGCTTAGCTTTATGATGCCATGAAGTGCCTTGGTCCAACTATTGTCCACAACCGTTTTACTGTTCAATTTCTGAATTTCCGTTAATTACTATATTATAGTTCTGTTGTTATATATCTGTTTTTATCAAGATAAATGTTGGACAATTTAATTGGAATATATTAATCTAAAATGTGGTTAGATGGTGCAAAAGTTTCCTTAAATTTCTCAAGCTCCTTTCAAGTAATTTGGAAATTCTTTTTCATTAATTTAAGAGCTTGATTTATGAGGTATTTAACATAGTTTGATAATAAGCTTGTGTATCATAATGAATATAACTAAAGTTTAAATTTTCGGATAATTCTTATATTTGTTGTGGATTCTTGTTTTTTCAACTGTGTCAATTGGGTTCATATATTTGCAAAATGTATTAATTGAGTCCAAATATTTGAAAAATTAAGCCAATTAAGCCTTACCGGTTAAGTTTTCACAAACGGCGTTAAAATGTGATGACAATGAATATACTGAGGTGGATATTTTATTACGTGAAAATAATGAAATTATGACATGGAATTTAGTAAATTAAAAAAAATAGAAAAATTATGGAAGCAGCATTCAAAAATTAGAAGTTTCAGTTCTCCTCATCCACAGAGCATCTCATCCTCCATTAACTTCATCAGCCATGACCAACCTCTTTTTGCCAACCAGCACCTTAAAAACCCAAAATGGCGAACCCTAAATCGTTCCTGTTCTATTAACCACTGCTCTTCTCTTTATCACCGTAAAAGCCCCAAAATGGAGAAACTTTTCATCTACACTTTCAATGTGCAGTATAAAAATGGGTGGAAGAAAACTAATTAAAATTAGTGAGAAATTGGAATAAGATATCCATGGAAGAGAGAGAGAGAGAAAGTGTCACGAATCGTGCAAGTGCTGGAAGCTCTCAAACAAGCCTGTGCCACATCCAATGACATCACACCTTTGATTCTCCGACGGTGAAAGCGTCAATGCCGCAAGCCACCGTCAATGCCTTCACTATACCGCACTGTCGAGACCACCACCGTGAGGAACCTTGTTGTCGTTGCCGCAGAGCGAAACGCGCCACCACGCATAGCCTCTTCTTCGTGCCACAAGTAGCCTCGTTCAAACCTCCACTGCGAGTTCTCCCCTCATCCAGAAACGCAATCAGCAGCGAACAACTACACCTTCGCTGCGACACAGAAGCAATCCAGTGTCCCCATCATCTCGCGCAAATCATGTTTTCTCCTTGGCGGGTTCTTAATCTGCAAACCCAGAAAATAAACACAGTTCATCCCGAAATCAGAAACATAAACCCTAGAATTGCGCAGCCCCAATTCGTGCCTTCACTTTCCCTAAATCGTGAACTCCAACGCCTTCCACCTGCATCAGAAAACAGAAACCACGAAGAACCCTAAACAATAAAACCCATTCGTAAAAATCTCAAATTGCAAAAACCCAGAACAATGCGCCTTCTCCTTGCACCTCTTCGAACCATCTTCATTCGTCGTCATCACAAAACTCGCTTAGACAGTTGTCGTCTAGGACAAGGAACGAAGCTTATTCTCATAATAAATATTCTTACGTAAAAAACTCTTAATTTTAAAAAACATTCCACATTAACGTGGACCACGTAACTTAATTTTTCAAATATTTAGACCAAATTGAAACATTTTTCAAATATATGAACCCGATTGAGACAGTTGGAAAAACAAGAACCATTCAAGATTTTTCAATATATGAGGGTTTAAAACTAACTAAAATCTACCTCTTTGTTTGAGTTGTCATATGTTGTGGCATAGATGGTGTCAGCTTATGAGATCGATATTAGCTTCTTCTCGTATAACTTTTTCTTCGTGTTCTTTTATTCTACCCTTGTTTATGACATTTTGATTTGAAATGCGCTAGTATCTTGCAATCGAAGCAGATTACTTTTCCTTGTAATTAGTATGTTCTCTGAGTTTGAACTTAATTTTTTACGACATCATGGTTAAAACCTCCTAAAAGATAAAAAGATCACAAAGGAGACTTGAAATTAGCAAATATAGGAGTAAATAAGCAAATATGTGGGTGCAGTGAGAAAAAACTAGACACATGAAAATGGGATGCATATAGGAGAAACTCGTGGTGCAGAATGTAGAGCGTATGAACGAAATAAAAGAAGTGGGCTGTGTGCTTAGTGAAAGCGCAGTGCAGAAAATTTAACAACCCAACAAAAATAAAATTCATGGGATGGGGGTTAGTACATACGGGAGTGCATGAAAAATAATTACATAAACAGCACAAATGGTATAACCTATATGTGGAGGTATGAAAATTAATTAGAGGGGTGTAGATAATGGTACTAGATCAGCAAAAACCCTAACCCATATATCTTAATTCTTCAAAATATGAAATACTGCAAAGTTTCCCCCAATTTCATCCCCAACCCCACGACCCACACCAACCGCAACAACACAGCGCCAACGTCACTCATCACCAAGGTCACCGTCGCCGGCGGCAGTCACTATCAGAAGTCTTGCCGACGACGGCACTGGCGCCGTTCACCGCTTCGCCACCCTCAGTCGCGCGAAACTTCACAACACAGCGACCCCATGTTCACGTCTCCACTGTCTGGCCAATACCACCACCGTCAGTGCCGGTGCTAGCCGTCACGGTCGATGCACCCGCAGCGCTTAAACGGAAATGCGCGACCAAGGAGTGGCGCCATCAATTGGAAACTCCCTGACACCTATTCTCTGTCAATTACTGGATCCTCTCCCACTTTTCCTCTTCATTTTTTTTATTGTGTATGTTAATGGTGATTGATTGAAGATGAACTGCGGTGTGGAAAAGAAGGGCGAAGAAGAAGATGGAAGAAGAAATTGATGGTAACGGAGGAGAAGCGGATGAAGATGATGAAAGATATCCCCAATTCTGTGCACAAGAACCGTGCTGAACGAATGAAGATCCCAACCAAGGGACAAAAATGAAGAATGACGAGATTGGAAGAAAATCCAGTGGAGACCAAGATCTCCTGACGGATTAATGACCTTTTGAACTCGCGTAAAGAAAATGAAAAACTGATAAAAAACTAAAATAAAATAAATCTCATATTTTATTATTATGTTTTTTTAATTTTTGACTCTTGTAAACGTTTATTTTAGATCTTTTGAAACAAAATTTAAAGAAACTTTTTTTCGATCAATTTTTAGAACCCTTTTTAAACTATTACATTTTAAAACAAAATTTAATTTTTACCCCCTTTATTTAATATTTATTTTTGGATCTCTTGGAAATAATTTCTTATTTATCCAACATTTTGACATATTTACATTTATATATTATAGATAATAAATATTATTTGAGTTAATATTATTACATCCGTGTATACCACATATTCTTATATGTTTTTCCTTTTTCAGTTTCCCATGTCACGTGGCACTGTCTGTTTAAAGATTTCTCTTTTTTAAATGGGATATTATTTACAATTAGTTTTAAGTTAAGAATAATTTATAAATGGACAAAAATTTATGTTTAAATATTTTTACACTAAAGATGAGCAGTATATGATATCTGAGTATATATTTCTATTTGATTCAATCGTATAAATATTTGTATAAAGTCACTTTACCTTCGTCACGTATTATAATATTATGGAAAGCAGATCCAATCATGCAGCCAAGCCATACATTTTTTTTATTATTAATTTCATGTGACTCCTTTTTCGCTGTTTTCACATTATATGTCACCATTCACAGTTCCGGATTATGCTTCATTTTCTGCAGTGACAAACATCATCCGAGAGCATCCATAAACACAACAGGTACGGTACAAATAAAGAATGCTTCTCTGTTAACTTAGCTATGAATATTTTATCTTTTACATGTTGCTCGTTCTATAAGCCTTTGAATCTGAGGCTCAGTGTAATAATTGCTGCCATTCTCTATTTAGCCTTAATGATCAGTGAGCACCACATATTTTCTGTGCTAGAGATTTTGTTCTTGATCATTGAAGGGTTAATATCGCACGTCTGAGTTACGTGCAAAGAAGACAGTTTTTATGGAAACTGAGTTTTACATATCCTGTTGAATTAGTTTTAGTACGGAGTATGGATCTGGATGGAATGGCTAAAATCTCCTTGTTGTTGGTGGGGCTTTGGCTAACTGGGCAGGTTTGTTGAGTGTAGATCAAATGAAGTACAAGGACCCTAACCTTTCAATAGATGCTCGGGTTGAGGATCTTCTTAGCAGGATGACTCTCGAGGAGAAAATTGGTCAAATGTTGCAGGTTGAGCGGAAGCATACATCTGCTGATTTGATCAACAAGTATTTTATTGGTAACCACTTTACCTTTTCTTGGTTTCTTGTTTCCCATTTTTGTGGTATATTCACTCAATTTTTTTGGTGTTTTGAGTAGGTAGTGTAATGAGTGAGGGAGGGAGTATCCCGGCTCCACAGGCATCTGCTGAAACTTGGGTTGACATGGTGAATGAATTTCAGAAGGGTGCTTTGTCAACCCGGCTTGGAATTCCAGTGTTTTATGGTGTTGATGCTGTTCATGGCCACAACACTGTTTACAATGCAACTATTTTTCCTCACAATATTGGTCTTGGAGCTACCAGGTATATTGATACCAGACATAATTTTCTATTCTTATTTCATGTTTATGAGAGATCATTGTAGATATTTTGATTTTGCTGGTTAGGGACCCTGAACTAGTTAAGAGAATTGGAGCTGCAACTGCCCTTGAAGTTAGAGCAACAGGAGTTCAATATGCATATGCACCTTGTATAGCAGTAAGTGATTACAATCAATTTTTCATGCTCTAAGATCTTTTAGCACAGGCTTATACTCTCTGTAGGTTTGTAGAGATCCAAGATGGGGTCGGTGTTATGAAAGCTACAGTGAAGATACTGAACTAGTTCAAGCTATGACCGAAATCATACCAGGATTGCAAGGGGACATCCCTCATAATTTACCAAAGGGTGTCCCTTTTATCTCTGGAAAGTAAGAATTTAAGAACAAAATAACTTAACTTTTATATGATTGCTCAAGTATCAGTTAGTTGTGAACCTTAGTAGTTGATATTCTTGCTCTTCATTATGTTGAATTGTTAAACAGTCCAAAGGAAAAGTCATTCGTTTTACTTGCACCTTATGGTTGTCTTGGATAAATATATAAAAAAGGGATACAAAAATCTTCTCTATGTCCTAATGCTGTTCCTGTTCTAACAATGAAGTTCAACCTTCAGAGAATAAGTTACCATGCTTCAGAACAGGAACATGTAAATTTGGTTCCTCATATCACTATTCATTTTGTTTCAGTCCCTACGTTTGTACGAGTCACTAGGATGAAATAGACCACATGGTCAAAGCAATGTGCTGATTTTGGAGTCATTATTTAGTTTCTGAATACTCATATTTCTGGACAGAGAAAAAGTTATAGGCAGTGCTAAGCACTATGTGGGTGACGGTGGAACAGTCAATGGGATTAATGAGCACAACACTGTTATAGAGAGAGATGGATTGATGAAAATTCACATGCCACCTTACTTGACCTCAATCGATAAAGGTGTGGCAAGCATAATGGTCTCTTACTCCAGTTGGAATGGTGTAAAAATGCATGCTCACCATGATCTTATTACTGCCTTCCTCAAGAATACTCTCCATTTCAAGGTAAAACGATTTGTTTGTCGAATTAACATTAGTTGAAACCTGTTTATCATATCATATGTGCACATTTTTTATATAACCCTTTGCCTTTTCTTGGATTATGTCAGGGCTTTGTCATTTCAGATTTTGAGGGTATTGATAGGATCACAACTCCACATCGTGCAAACATCAATTATTCAATCGAAGCAGGAGTTTCTGCTGGCATTGACATGGTTGTTTATTTAGGACAAAAGTACATCATATAACATAACTGGTGTGTATGGTACCAATGAGAACACGTCTAATATAGTTTCACACTATGCTTGGTTTTGCAGTTCATGTTTCCAAAGCTTTACACAGAATTCATAGATGGTTTATCCATGTTGGTGAAAAATGAGCGCATTCCCATGAGTCGAATTGATGATGCGGTGAGAAGAATTTTGTGGGTTAAGTTCATGATGGGTCTTTTTGAGAACCCTTATGCTGATTACAGTATGACCAGATATTTGGGAATCCAGGTTAACTATTTTTGTTTTCCTAAAGCACTTCCTTTTACATCCCCAAGTTCACAAATACATATAGGAACACGTTGTAAATGTTAAGTGTTTACCAAAATTTTCAACAGGAGCACAGAAATTTGGCTAGAGAAGCGGTGAGAAAATCAATGGTCCTTCTGAAAAATGGTCAATCTGTTGATAAGCCTTTATTGCCTCTTCCTAAAAAGGCACCAAAAATACTTGTTGCTGGAATCCATGCAGATAATCTAGGATATCAGTGTGGTGGCTGGACTATAGAATGGCAAGGGGTCAGTGGGAACAATCTTCTCAAAGGTTAAGATATGTGTATTTTGTTTGTTCTTTACTAATTATATAATCACTATCAATTATATAATGCAACTCTTGTTTCTTATTATTCTTGTCAACCTTTGTATGACCAGGGACCACAATTCTCAATGCTGTGAAAAACACTGTTGATCCTGAAACCACAGTGATCTACAAGGAGAACCCTGATGCAGAATTTGTTAAATCCAACGAATTTTCCTATGCCATTGTTGTAGTAGGAGAGCCTCCTTATGCTGAAACGCATGGTGACAACATGAACTTGACAATCCCAGACCCTGGTCCAGAGATGATAAGAAACGTGTGTGGAGTAACAAAATGTGTGGTTATTGTAATTTCTGGTCGTCCTTTGGTGATTGAACCATATGTTGATATGATAGATGCACTTGTTGCTGCATGGCTTCCTGGTAGCGAAGGCCAAGGTGTGGCTGATGTTCTATTTGGTGACTATGCTTTCACTGGAAAACTTCCAAGAACATGGTTCAAATCTGTTGATCAACTGCCAATGAATGTTGGAGATCCTCACTATGATCCCCTCTTCCCATTTGGGTTTGGCCTTTCTACCCAAACTACTGAGGCCTTGTTCTCTGAGTAGTTCTCATTTTCATTTGTATGTATACTTTTTATCTGCATCATTTTCAAATGTTGTACACATTTTGTTTGGTTTTCTTTTCCCTTAAGCTGACATTCCAAATGATCCCAGTATTATGTTCTAACCTCGCACATTATTGGTTACACTTCTCTCACTAAACTATTTAAATATAAAAACTACCCGAAAAAAAGCACACTAACTGCATAATCAAATGTAGTAGACAGACAAGCATGAAGGTGCATTCCATACCTTTCATGAGAAATAACCATGATCATCTGTACCAGTTAAAAGCTATTTATGTCCGTGAATGGAAGAATAAGCAAAAGGACTCCATATATCAGCATGAATTAAATCAAAAGCATTCGAAGAAAGATTGTCACAACGAGGAAAAGAAGCCTGTATTATTTAACTAAGTGGCATACATCACACACCCTATATATACATTTGTTAGTTATCTGTTCTTAGATATTGATTATGTGATATTTCTTTTAGTAGTTGTATATATACTATAAAATGAGATGTTATAAAGAAAATTATTAACAAAAAAAAGTTAAATATAAGATAATATGCATAGCAATTCAAATGATATTTTTTTCAAGTGAATGTGTTCCGTTTATAGATTGTAACACCACTTAGCACTTACCCAAGTGTAAGAATAACAAATTCTTGATCTTTTTTTCTTGGAAAGTGAGAGAAATCATGTCAAGGACTATTGGGTGTCCATGCAATAACCCAAGTATACCGACAAGTATATTAAGTAGTTTGTAGTATAACAAGTGTTGTATCCATAGAGATTTGGGAGAAAACACAATGTTCTAACTATCTTGATCATTGATGGAAAGTATAAATGATTATAATGTGTAGAAAACAAATTTGTTTCGTTAAAATAGTGTGAAATATGTTGAAAAACAGTTTGGATTATGTTAAGACCTCGGTAAGTGTACCGAATCGTTCAAATAATATAAAATGATAAGATCAACTATCGTTTTTCAAAAGACTCGTGTAACACTAGTTAATTGCACGATTAACAACTCATTTAGATTAACAAATATACGAATAGGTGTAACAAATTAATTGACAAGGAAATAAAAGTGGTCTTTGGCATCCGGAGACGCTTAAGAGTGGAAAAGACTAGAATTGGTACAAAATGACAATGTTAAGGTTAGTTTTCACCAATTCACTCTTGTGCATACACAATTTCATCTCCTCTCCATCAAATTACTAAAGTCAATCCACAAAAACACTCTAGCCCTAATTCCTTAGGTGAAAGAGTCTAACTTTCACCTATTAACTATCAATCTCTTGATTAATTAACAAGCAAAACCCGCATTAAGAACTAGGATCTAAGACAATAAGTGAAGCATCTCCCATCTCTAGAATCAATGAACCACTAGAACTCTTGTTTCAGTTCTAGATTACACAAGATACATTCCCATACCCATGAATCAAAGATCAAGCCATGAACATCTCTATTACATGCAAGCTTTAAGATTAGAAACAAGAATACTAGCAATTGATAGAAAAGACATATATATATATATATATATATATATATATATATATATATATATATTTGAATCATTCAACAAATATACAAGAGTTCATAGGCTACGAGTAATCCCAACAAGATGGGTTTGACTCTCCATGTCCATGGAAAGCCTTTAAGCTTACAAAATGGCCATGGAAGAAGAATAAGAAACCAAAGAGGAAGAAGAGAGTGTTCCCACAAACCCTAACAGCCTTCCAAGCTCTCCTCTGAGTGAATCGCGCCTCCAAAGACCTAAAACCCCTTCGCGTTTTAGGTTTATATAGAACAGATATGCCACATCAACGCCGTTAGCGCTCAACGCCCCTAGAGGGGGTGCCCAAGCGAAATTGCGAGGTGCATGGCACTCAGCGCCCTTGGAGAGGGCGCCTAGGCAAGAAATTCTGACAGTATCATAGCGCTCAGTGCCCCTGCTAAAGGGCCCTCAGCACGAGCACACCAAAAATCAGCTTTTGTGCAGTTTGTGCAAGTGGCGCCAAGGCCCCTGACCCAGGGCCCTCAGCCTGACTTTTCTACAGTATATTTTTTTCTCTTTTTCTTTAGATCTACTTGATTCTTGTGGTTGGTTCAACTCTATACATTGTTGGAGATTCTTCCAAGCACATTATTAGCTACAAAATAAAGGGATTATAGATGAAATTACATCAAAGTAGCCCTAAACAAAATTATTCATAAAATTAAGATAAAAGAGAGGATTAAGCAAGTTATAAGCTAGAAAAGAGTTGATTTTTGCTACTAAATTGATGCTTAAATATTGGTAAGAATTAACATTATCAAACTCCCCCAAACTTAAACTTTGTTTGTCCTCAAGCAAAGGTACTTTTCCTAGCAAACAATTCAATTACAATGGTCTAGCAACCCAAGTATAGTTTCAATCAAATAAACAAAATCAATCATGCTTGCTCAACTTGGAAATTACATTCAAGAGATAATATGGTTTCAACAAGCTAAACTTCAATCATGGTGCTCACATTTGAAAATCACAAGATAGATGCAAATGATAGATCAACTGACATGACAAGATGTTTTCATGCATGGAACCAATCCCCACCAAAGAAAGTGTTTCACTCAAGCATAATGGTGTATAAGGATGTGTGTCTAACTCTCAACTATCACAGTGCTACACAAATCAACTTTACCCTTCGTTTCAACAATATCAAACACATTCACAAGCAAGTTATCATTACAAGGACTTTTTAAGGCTTGTAATGTGCCTAGGCTAAGAAAAAAATTTGGTTTTACATAAGTCTCTCTTTTTGCTTCAAGATATAACATTACTTCAAGATATAACATTAGTCTCTCTTTTTGCTTCACAATTGGATAAACCATTTCTCAACTTATATCCCAACTTTTGTTCATTGAATGCATTTTTATTTTTCTTCTTCTTTCTTTTTTTTCTTTCTTTTTGACCCATATTGTTATTTTTCTCAATGCTCCCTTATGATAAGAACTCCCCCAAACTTAAACCATTCTCCTCATCTTAACATATATGTTCATCTCAACTCAAGGCAAGGAGGTTAAGGATTTTTCAATAAGCTTAAGGTTCCAGGAATGAGAAAGTTCTTTTTTTTAAGGTTCCAAGGTTATGCATTGGCTTTTAAGCTCAAAAATGTAGAATAGGTTGAAGAACAAGATGACCTTGATCATTTGTTGTATTTACATAACAAATGATTAATCGAAAAAGTTAACTTTGCATGCATTGATCGAAAAGTCATTTCAATAATGTATTTACATAACATAGATATAGATCAATTAGATTAATTCAACACGTATAAAGTGAAAATTACAGGAGAAGGATGAAAAAATTTATATAATTCATTCATGGTATAGTGTAGAAAATAGAATAAGGATGAAGTGTTCTTATATGAATTGTTTGAATGGAATGAAATTGGATGTTTCTATAATTGGAAAACATCTTTGTTTATAAAATAATTTATTACTTACACATGAATTTATCCCAACTTCAATTAATTTGTTGTAGATTTTTTATGATACAGAACCATTGGACTTAAATGCATTAACTTATGTCCAAACAACATGAACAAACTATTTTGATAATATATATATATATATATATATATATATATATATATATATATATATATATATATATATATATATATAACACCTTAGGATAATTTACAAGTTAGAACATATTTATTTATAGAAATTTTATATTTTTATAAAACTTTGTTTCTAACATTGGTATTCTGCTTTATATGTATTAAACTGTTTAGAGTTACAAAATGAGTTTGTTTTTGAAAATTTGTAGAGGATTGTGAATATGTACGAATTCAGAGTTCATTTAAAAAAAAAATCTCACTTTTTAAAAATGGTTCTAACACAAACCATCTTTTGTAAGTCTATTTTTAACGATGGTTGTTTCTCTTGTCTAATTTCTTTCTATTTTTGTTTTCTACGACGATTATTTCTAACGATTGTTAGGTTTTTTTTTACATATTTTCACTTTTAAATGTCATTGGTTATTTGAACATACAATGACAATTTGAATTGTCGTCAATTCTTCTCACTTACAACAAACAATTATATTGAAAGTTGTTATTGAATAATTATTAGAAACCTATTTTAATCATCATTATATTCCCTTTATAATGATTAGTACTATAGCTTTTATATTATTTATTTATACTTTTGAATCCTTTAAACTAATGAATATATAGATGGAAAAAATATGTTTTTTTAAAGAGAGAAAAATATTATTAATTATTTTATTTTAATAATTTAGTTATTTAACTCTATTAAAATAAAATGTTCACAACTTAGATAAGTCAAATTTACTTGATTTATTTAGAACTTAACATTCCAGTGAAAAACTGTCATTTATGTTTCGACCATGATGACATGATAAATAATTATGCGGTTATAATTATTCGCTAAAAGATATTTTGATATTAAAAGAGAATATTTATATTGGTTGAATAATATTAGATTTTTAAAATTAAAAGTTAAATATATTTTTAATCTTTCAAGTATCACGTTATTTTGAATTTCGTTCTTTTAAAGGTTTATTCATTTTTATTTTTTTTAAAAACTCGAGTTTTTAGTCATAAAAACCATCAGCGTTTAAATTTTGTCCGAAATGACTCACAATTTACCATGTCACTTCCCTTTTTCTTCTGAAACGTGGATCCTTCCTTCGTCTTCAAGCTGAAGCTTCAATCCTCCCTTATTCATCTCCATCATCCTCCAACTCCCTTCTTAATTACTTTTTTCTCTCATTCAATATTTCCTCCTAAATAAAATTTTAGAAAGAGAAAATACACCAAATGATGGAATCTCCCTCTCAGAACTAAGATCATATTGCCACAATCTTACATCTGATCATCATTATAATTTAATCCGCGCAACAATAAGAAGAAATCAAGGGTGAAAAAATTTGGAAATTAAAAACCACCACGGCACGTTCAGGAGGCAGAGCGCGGTGCAGCGGAGATCGTCATCGGCAGCGGCATCGTCGAACGGTGGCGCGTTGAGATCAAAAGGCAGGGGAGGGCGGAACGACGAGGAGACGATGTAGAAAGGGTGTGAAAGAGGGAAATTTGTTTTGGCCTTGGGACCCCGGAGAGTCCGTGCGGCGGCGTCGTAGGCTTGAGCAGCTTCCTCGACAAAATCGAAGGTTCCTAACCAAACCCTGGCTTTCTTCAACGGGTCTCTGATCTCCGCCGCAAACCTCCCCCACGGTCTCTTTCTCACGCCTCGGTACCGAGGCTCCTTTAAAAGGGATTTGTTGGCCGCCGCAGCCGCCGCCATGACCACCGACGCCGCCCTTCCTATTCCCTTTCGCATCTCTTCGGAGAAATTAATAAAAAAATAAGAAAAAAAATACAACTGGCTATTTTAGCATGAATTGAAGAAACCAAATTTAGGTTGTTATGAATTTCAATCACATTTCCCTCAAGAGACATAAAATTGCCCTTAGGGAACAGACTGTTTGATCTTTGAGTTCCAAAACAAGATTTAGGTCTATCCTCTGAAGTCTTAGTACCTCAAGAAAGGTTGGCACTATAATCTGATATTACAGACTGCAAGCTTCGACTATCTTCCAATTCCATAATCACCAATCTGCAACAACTGAAATGCAATAGATAGTAAATTAATACTTGGGTTTGCACTACTATATAAAATCAATCTAGTTATTATTAATTTTTCCCCCTTTTACAAAAGGTAAATAATAATGTAAAATACATGATTGCCGGAGTTCCAAACCCAGACATAAGGGAGGGTGTAGCTGACCTTGGAGGGGAAGCTGAAGTAGTGAAAGCCGCAGACGGCACAACAGAAGTCTTCCATGGTGACGTCCTCGACCGTGAGGATCAGGTAGATCCATTGCCATGATAGACGGGGAAGGGTTTGGCGCAGACGGCGGTCGTAATGAAGAATTATTTTTATTTAATTTTTGCTTCAGTATCCAAACTCTTTGAGAGCTAATTACAGGACCTAACCTTTTTGGTCAAACTTGAGAAATTTTACATGAAACTTAAAAATGTAGATGAATTGCGTGCGACATCTTAACTAATCGTTTCGATTTTGAACTCTTAATATATATTTGCATTAAACATTCAAAGAAAATATTTCATATTCAAAATGGTTTTACAGTTGGGGCAAAATTATTTCTAATAAAAAAATACATATAATATTGTGTATTATACGAAATGAGTTAGTCGAATCTGATTGTGTTTATCTAAGATTGTAAAATGTTGGTTAACTAACTAGTTGAATTAAATAAATAAGTTTCTAACAAACATTTTAGCTTAGCTTAATTTATCTTTAGAGTGTTGTTATATGGTTATAAGAGCATCTTAATTATAGGTATCATTTTACGAACGTTTTAATTTATTTGGAGGGTTCCATTTTATTGTAATCTTTTCAAGAGATGGTTTAGTAAAGAGAAGAAACAATAATACATGAGATTTTATATTAGTTAGCTCCAACTGAGCCATGTCCAGTCTCCTTCACAGAGGGTTCCACTATAATATTCACACGATTACAAATGAGTATTAACACCACTCTTGGTACTCAACTACCTCGTCGAGATTTCCTTTGAGTATTCGCACCACCTTGGTACTTAACACCTCGCGGAGATTTCCTTTGAATATTAGCACCACTCCTAATACTCAGCCCCCGTCGATATCTTCTTGAGTATTCGAACCACTCCTGATACTAGATTACCGTGCCTAGATTCCTCAACTTAAAAGAGTTCAGTTTTAAGTGTTTTAATTCTCTTCAAAATTGCAATCAACGATATCTTACAAGCATTTTGGACTAAATCTCTTTACGAGAGGATTTGATTACAATACAATATAGTCTAAACACTCGCAAGTGTTTCTCTTTAAGATCTTATAATAGTAAGAGATTTGACGCTTAGGCTCGAGAGTATCTCTTTCTCTTTTCTCTTCTCTTTTCTTTTCTTCAACTCAGATGTATTCTTTTCTTTGAGCTCTTCTCTTTTTCTCTTTAGGATGGATATGTCATTGTAGGATTTGCGCACTTTTGCTATCCTCTTTTCTATCCTCTTTGACTTTTTCTTGAGAGATCTTCTATTTATAGGCTTTTTGAATATTTGTCTGTTTGACTACGTTTGTAGTTCGTAGCCTTGATGTAGGTGTGTAGCCTTTTGTACAAGGTCAGATGCTAAGTTGCTTTTGTAGAGGCAACAATGTTGCTTATATAGATGGGGCAGACAAAAAACATTGAATAAACATTCCAAAATGTCTTCGAATCTCTTAATGTTTTTCTTAATCAACGTAAAACTTTTGAATAAAGTATTTGTCCTTTATCGATCTGCACAGATAAAGAGAAACAACACAATAGATAATAAGTACTATTTATACATTTGGATTTAAAACATTAGACATTTATCATATTGTTCAGCATAGTCTGTGTGCTATAGCATTTAGCGTAGTTTATTTATCAGATTGTTTAAAGTATTGTTTGCATTTAGGATATTGTCTGGACATAGATATCATTTAGTGTGTCATCCTAGATTGTCATATTGATAGACACTATTTTGTTACACGCTTTTGCTAAACTTCAAAATAAAAGGTTTCTAGACAATATTGTCTTAATAAGCTTGAGCCTCAAGGTTTGAGGAAACCTTCCAATGTGAGTTTTCTTCATGTGGTTCAAGCCCTAAATTTTAGCATTGCAACCGTGCTGAAGTTAGTTTGTTGTGAAATGCTTAGAATTTCTCTGTTTTTCTTCAAAATTCAACTTTCACTCTTGAATTTCATCAAAACCTGCAAAAACAAGTAAAATTGAGGTGATTAACATAAATATTTTATAGAATCAAAACAAGATAAATGTCAAATTAACATTAAAATCAACTCATATTGAGCATTTATCATAGATCAATCTCAAAACTCGTGAAGCTCATATTACTTACATCTAAGAAAAAAAATACTAGTATGATTCTTGTTAGTGCTCAATTAACTCGAACTAATTTTCATCATTGGAGTAGAAGTATGAAGCATGTCTTGCTCTCTAAAAGCAAACTCAAATTCATAGATGAAAGTGTTGATTCTCCTTAATTTTATTTCTCCAAGAAAACCATAAACTTCACCCACCTTTTCCAAGTTTAGCACATGACTTTGTTTTCCCACCTAAATCGCCTCCAAAATTCATGAAACCTTATTCTAAATCTTCCTATATGTTTGCAACAAAAACCCACAAAGAAGCCAAGAAATATAACCAATAATTAACACCTTAAAAGTTCCAATAATTAACACCTTAAAAGTTTTTTCGTTAAAGGATGAAGGATTGTCAAGGAAAGTTCAATCAAAACCTCAAAAATGTAACATAACAAACAAGACACAAATCTTTAAAAAAAATGTGAATCTTGGTTTATTTCTAGGTTGTCCATTCTTCTTACAAAAAAACTCTCTTGTCCATAATATTATTCTTTGTAATAAAAAACTTTGCATCACAAACACGAAGAATATTTCAATTATTATCTCGCAGTTGTGTTTACAAATGGTCATACTAAGATGAGAAAAGCTTCCACTTTTAATGTGTTTCTCCTAAATTGTTTATTATCCCATACAATTGAACACTCATTAATTTAAAGAAAAGAGTAAGCATCCTTTTAGGCCTTTCCTATGGCACATGGATCAAGAAGTTGTACTACCATCAACCTAAAGTCATTGATGAAAGTCTAGTTATATATGATGCTACAACGATGTTAATTGATGTGTGAAAGTCACAAACTCATTTTAACACCATGATTGAATATATTATATTTAAGACATCTAAATTATTACGCTTCTAAACTCACCTAGAAAAAGCTTTTTCACAAACCATAAAATCATTACATCCATTGAAGCAATAGTTTATTTTAGTAGGTTTATCCAACGTGAACCGTTATAAAAAGTGAAATGGTTATGATATTACCTAAACACATAGTATTTCGCTTAACTATTTTACAAGTTCATCCATATATTAAATTATTGTGTTACGTTACCATCATGAAAAGTTCAAAATGATTACAATGTTAACTACAAGAATTGTGAATTTAGAAAAACAATTCTTCCAACACATGTTATCTTTTTCTTAAGTGTTTCACAATATCAATGAAATACTAGAATAAAAATATCATAAAAAAATCATAAAAATCAATTACTAAAATCCAGTTAGAGTTATAAACAAAAAAATCATTCACAATTTAGTAGAAATCAAAACTTAAACTAATGATGACCAGGTATAAAAAAAATCTTCACTCCAACAATGTAATATTGAAAAAATTATAAGCCAACATTCAATTATTTTTCCCAATTAAAAAGAAAACTCATTTCAATATGTACTTTCCCTTTCCATGTGTATTTGTTTCATTTTTGTTATATTGCTATTCTTTAAATTCCATTTATTTTCTTTACACATAACATTAACTTTGAAAAAAAAAGAATTTTCGATGTATTATATCAAAATTTAACCTTAAATTTCTCTACATCTTATAATAGAACTATTTGTAATTAATAGAACTATTTGTAATTAATAACATAAAAAATTTAAACTATTACTTTAATTTTGTATGAATTTTATATTTCCTAATTGGAATTTTAAAACATTAAATAAATTGAGACCAGGTTCAGACATGGAAACGTTTTTTTTATTTTTTAAATTAGGTTTATTCGGGAAAGAAGCGTAATAAAACTATCAATAAAGACAGTTCAGAAAAAAAAAATTGACGTGTGAAGTAACCATAAGGCAGGAAAGGATTATCCAAGTTTATATTTATTTAACACATATTATAAAAATAATATAATTAAAAGAGTGAAATTTTATATTTTAAAAAATAAAAAAGGTAAAATAAAGTACATTCTCATTAAAAGAATATTAGTTTCTGAAAGTATAATTTCTGTTTTAAGAAAAGTTTACGTTAGGAATGACCAATACGAACTTTCTATATATGCGGCTAAAGAGACAGCCACAATGGACGGCATCAAGACTTAGCCAAAAACATGGTTACCATCCAAAGTTCCGATGTTGTGGTGCCCTCCGAGATTACGCCAACTTCAATCTCCTCACTCTCCCTCTGCGACCAAATCAAGCTTCCCAACCACGGATCTCAGCTCTATATCTACTCCAACACACGCATCACCGATGATTCATCCTTCGCTTCTGCGATTCACACTCTCTCAACCTCTCTCAGCAAAACCCTCACTGTCTTCCACCCTTTAGCCGGTCGCTTGAGCCGGATCCACGGTGGCCGCCTCCAGCTTCTCTGCAACGCCAAAGGGGTGCTTCTCGTGGTAGCCACGTGCAACACTGAACTCAGTTTTGAAGATCTGTGTGAGTTCGCTCCCACCTACGCTGTCCCCAAGATCAACTACGATGTCCCGATTGAGGATGTTCCCTTGCTAGTGGCGCAGGTCACCAGGTTCCCGTGTGGTTTCATCACACTTGGAATTGCCATGTTTCGCGCTTTCCTTGACGGAACTTCACTTTCGAACTTCATTAGCTCCTGGGCCAAACTCGCCAGAGGGGAGAGTTTAGATTCCGGTTTGACTCCTTTGTTTGATCGATCGAAACTAGATTCGTTCAAACTGAATAAACCGCCGCGGTTTGAACATCCCGAGTTTCTGCCACCGCCCCTTTGGACAAAACGCGATGAGGTGATGCAACATGAACTGGGTACGGCCTTGATGGTACTCACAAAAGGGCAAGTTCAGAAACTGAAGAATAAAGCGAATGACTTTGGAAGTGGGCATGGTAAGGTTCCCGTACGAGGTTTTACCAGCTTTGAGGTCATAAGTGGTCACTTGTGGAGGTGCATGTGCAGGGTTCGTTATTTAGGTGATGCGTCTCAACCGACGAGGTTGAACACTTTGGTTAACTGTAGAAACCGTTTGAGGCCATCTCTTCCCACTGCATATTTTGGCAATGCAACATTTCCTACTGTGACAGAAACTTGTTCCTTTGATGACATTATGCAGAAACCTCTTGGCTATGCTGTGAGGAAAGTGAGCGAATCGATTGAGAGAATGCGTGATGAGTATGTTAGGTCTGCTCTTGATTATATAGAACGTGTGGAGGACATGGATTTGTTCAGGGACACGTTTTACAACTCTGCTGGGAAAGGTAGAGAAGACCCTAATGTGAATGTGGTTGGTTGGGCCAATTTTTCGTATTTTAAGACGGATTTTGGGTGGGGGAGACCTGTTATTTTGCTTCCCGGGAACATTAATTCTAATGCCAAGGCTTTCCTTTTGGACACTGCAAGTGGTGATGGCTTCGTTGTAGCTGTTTGTTTGCGGAGATCGTATGTAGATGCGTTGAAGAAGTTGTTCTTTGAGGATATAGAGAAGCATGCTTCTAAATTGTGATAGATGACATGTAGTTTTAAAAAGATTGTATGTGTTCTTCTTTTATAAAAGGGCACAATAGAACTTGGTTGAACTTTCTTTGCAGAAATCTGTGATGAAAATTTACATCTTAACAGAAAATTAGACGAGGCTTCTTTGTATGATTCTGTGTTTTGATTATCTAAGTGGTTTCCAGAATTGATTTCTGTGTGGAAGTTCAGGATCAAACTGCATCTTAGTATGTTCATTTTCCCTTTTAAGTTAGATTGATTTTATAGAATGTTGGTTTATGAGCTAATTATAGTATTAGAACTGTTGATATGATTAATGAATACATAAACACGAGTTGATGTTTTGAATGGTAGAATGGTGTTGGTATTCAAGCGTGGGAGCCAGATAAGGCTTGGAAGAGAATGTGTGTGAAGTTTTTGAAGGGTCGATTGTGACATAGGTGGAACTGAAAGCAGAGGTTTCAATAGCACAATCAAGAAATAGTGGCATTATATGTAAGAGGGTCCCTATAGATTAGAGGTTAAGTAGTTGTTGGCACCACTAATGTGAACTGGGTGGGGGCAATGCTTTTTATTTTAATTGCACTCTGTATTAGCTCTATTATCACTCAAGTGTTACATTATAGCAATAAAATCACAACTTTAATTTCTCCCTTCCTTTGAATTGTGATTTTCTAAAAGTATATGTTTCACTATTACTCTGTATTTTTATACTTTTTTGTTATTTATGAAAAGCAGATTTAATAAATTATGAGGTTATACAACAGTACTTCATTATATTTCAATACAATGAAAATAGTGATGTTTTTAGGTGTTTCTCGTATTTAAATTCTTTTAAAAGTAAGCAACTTATGACAGTTTTAACTGTTATTAATTATACAGTACATAAATATTAGGTGTTATGGTAATTTGCACAAATATATCAGAGTGTTTTTTCCTGCACTATTTAACTCTTCTGTGCATCTTCAACTTTTTTTTTTCCATTTAACTTTTTTCAAAAAATTTTAAAATGGCAAACATAACTTTTCGTTGAAATAAGTTTTACCAAAGTAATTTTTTTTAAAACCTTTTTTTCTCTGTTTCTAACTTTAAGGTTGTGTTTGTTAAGATAATAGATTTGGGAGTGAGAGAGTGAATGAATTTGAGGAGATTTGAGGGTGAATTTATTGTTGTTATTTTTAAAAGATTGGAAGGTGAGTGAGAGTAAATTTGAAAGAAAAGTTTATGAAAATTAGTGTAGGAATTAAGTGATGTGACAGATAAATAAAAAAAATGATTTAATTAGTAGAAATTGTATATTATCAAAACACTCTTACTAGTAAAAGTAATATAAAATGATAATTGTTAATATTATATATAATTGTAAAAATTATTATACGGAGAGGAAAAATAAAAATTAATTTCTAACATGAAAAAATTGTTTATTATTATTACTATTCAAATACATGTAGTTGGAACTAAATATATTTCGCGTGTAACCGAATATGAAGGAAAGATAATCAAATAAAGGGTTGTGTATTCGAATACACTTTTTTGGAACCTAATACAAATTGTTGTAACCGAATACAATACCTGAATCTATGCATTGTGTGCTTTGAACAAGCCTTGGAATTGAATAAGGCTTTGGTGGAATTGGTTCCAACTCCAAGTTCCACTCCTCTATAACCTCCATGAACACCACCTTCATCTTCAATTTCTTCAATGGATATGACTTCTCCTTCAACATACTTAATATAACCTAATATCTTCTCAGGTAAATATGGTAATGATGAAGGGTTAGTTTGGAATTTCATCCTCAACCCCCGCAGATCCGAGCAACTTCAAAGGATTGCAAAACCTCACCCATCCCTTAAATCCGCTCTGTCACTCACTCAACAATCAGTCCAAACGAATACCTACAATCCTCACACATCCATATTCACATATCAACATAAGCAGTTATATCCCCTTAAATGAACACAACATAAAGGTGGGTTGTCTTAGTCGTTGTAACTCTTTTTCAACCCAAACAGGGCCTCTTTCCTCCACTTTCTCGTTCTTTTTCTTGTTTTTTTGTTTTTTTTTTCACTCTTCCGTTGTTTCTTTGCTAGTTTCGTCTTTGTTATCATACATGACCAAATGTTTTTGGTCAATCCAGTCATCCGAGAATTGTAAGCATTGTTTGTATTTGTTTGAAATTTCATTTAGTTTGAGTTGCTTGGTTTGATTTGCATTGTAGTACCTGTAATAAATCAATAGTATATATGTTTGAAATGCGCTAGTTCTTTTTCCCCTCAAGCCTTAATTGGGTTTTGAAAACAAGTTAAAGTCTCATTGAATTTCGAAAATCAGTTAAAACCTTATCGAATTTTGAAAATCGATTAAAGTGTCATCGAATTTTGAAAACGGGTTAAGATTTTGGTGATTTTCGAAAACTAACGAGTTCTTAACCATGTTTCGAAAACCGACGAGGTCTTAACCAATTTTCAAAAACTAACGAGACCTTAATCGATTTTCGAAAATTGAAGAGATCTTAACTGATTTTTGAAATCGACGAGACCATAATCGATTTTCAAAATCTGATAAAGTTTTAGTCAATTTTTGAAACTCGATAAGACCTTAGTCATTTTAAAATCCAATGAGGCATCATTTGATTTTCAAAACCCGATAAAATCTTAACTAATTCTTGATAACTAGTTATGGTTTCACTGGTTTTTGAAAATCGATTAAAGAATAAACAATTTTTTATTCCTTAACATTAATATTTAATTTTTTTAATACAGTTAATTTCTTAACCGTTTTTAAAACCCGATTAAAAAATCAACTCAACCATTTTCGAAAACTAAATACTTATAATATAATAGGAGTTTTCAAAACTTATTTCACGAGTATACTACAAACCACTACCACACACGAACACTAACTCACCACCACAAACACATGCACCAATAAGGACCACCGTCCACGAACACCCAGAGAAGGGAGAACATGACCACAAAGCTCGTAAAGCTCTTGAAAGAAGAAACTATGAAGCTCGTGAACGAAGCAAGACACTATGAGAGTGAAGGAGAAGCAACTGAGAAAAAGGGATGCAGTTAAATAAATATAGAAAAAGATTCATTAAATAAGTTTGATAAAAATTAAATATGGAAAACGTTTGTTTTTTCTTTTATTAAAAAGAGCAATTTTTGGAGGTGCTGGAAGAAGAAATGGAGGTGCATATTGAAGTTCTCCCGTATATATATATATATATATATATATATATATATATATATATATATATATATATATATATATATATATATATATTGTGCCGACAGAAGGACATGTAAATAATTACTGTATTTAACATGATTTTTTTTTAATGTTTGTTATCCAAAAGAGAGAACAATTCGTGTTTGACTTGGTTTCATAATTGATTTGTTGACATTTAAAAGCATAATTTATGGATTACAACAAACGTGCAATTTACTTCAAATACCGACTAACTTGAACCACTAAAAAAAAGTTTGGCTTACCGTGTACATGTAAACTTTAATAAATCTATTAGATTTATGAATAAATTAAGAAAAATTTACACATACTTCCGATTAGGTTAGATACATTACAGTCACATTCTTTTTTATACCTTTTCGTGTTATTTTTTTTATTGAACTTTAATAAATGAATGACCACAGTCTCTACTATTTTAAAAAATATTTACTTCTTCTATGTTTTTTAAAATATAAAATTCACCTCCCTATATTTTTAACATGGTGTAATTTCTTATTGTTTTATTTAGCAATAACATTAACTACAATTTAATTAAAAATTATGGAAACTAAATATTAAAATTTTAAAATATAAAAATTGTAGCTTTTTTGTTATAAGTAAAATTGAATGATTTAACTATAGAAAAATTGCGATATTATCTCCTGAGGTGTTTTTAAACAACATTCATACATATTATTTTTATGTTATTAATAAAATAATGGTCATATTTTTTTAGGGTTAAATATGTTTTTGATCCCTTAACTTTTAGCGAAAATTAGAATTAGTCCCTCTTCAAAACTTTGGACTAATTTAGTTCCCAAACTTTAGAAATGTGTGAATTTAGTCCTTTTAACCAAATTTTGTTAACTTTATTTGATGTTTCAAACGCATTTCTCCGTGAATATTGGAGCAAAAATGTGTCAAACGGTGTAAACAACTCAAATGTTATCATGAAACGCACTTGAAACATCAAATAAACTTAACAAAATTTTGTTAAAAAGACTAAATTCACACATTTCTAAAGTTTGGGGACTAAATTAGGCCAAAGTTTTGAATATGGACTAATTCCAATTTTCGCTGAAAGTTAAGGGACCAAAAACATATTTAACCTATTTTTTATTTTATTTTTATTTTTATTTTACCTTTACAATATAACTATATTTTTATTGAAATCATTTATTGTTTTTTTATAAAAAAAATATAATAAATAATTATAGTAAAACACTTATAAAGTGTTCTAACCCTTTACAAAAATACATTAATTATACTTATTTATATAAGCGATGCAAAACATCTAAAAACATGAGTCATTATAAAAAAAATTCCAAAGGATGAGCAATACATATACACATGCACATAAATGAGTTGGGAGTTCTACTTTATGCAAAACTGGAGCAAGAGATGAGTAATACATAAAAAGAAAGAAATACAAATCATATAATTTTTGTTTAAAAGTGGCGTCATACTCCATTATATTGATGTGAACATGAGAAAGAGTTTAAAGATGATTGGATCAATCCACTACATGCTTCCCAACATAAGAAGAATGAGAGAATCGAAGAAGAAGAGATGGTGATGTTTATCAAGGTTCTTATGGAATCTTGGAAAGATTCTTGAAGAGTGGAATGATGTAAGTGGAATCTTGGAAAAATTCTTGCAGAGTGGAACGATGTAAGTTTGTGAGAGCTTTGATTTTGATGGATATGGTGTATAGGTTTGGTTGGATGTTTTGGGTTTTGTAAGGGTTGTGCTAGATAATACAAGCTAAGTCTGAATTATGGAAGGAATTTAGTAGTGTTAAAGGTGCTTGTTTGAGAGATTATGATTTTCTTAATTCTTGGATGGAAGATTGGGTAGTCGAATGGTGTCTTTGGCTTTAAGATGACAATGTCATGTGTTGTTATTCAAAGGAAGACTTGTAAAGAACAACAATTTGCTAGAAAAGAATATGAGGCTAAGCTAAATAGAATGACATCTTTACCCTTTCTTCATTTCTTTGAAAACTTGTTTCAAATAGAAATTTGAATGTAGGAATCAATCTTGATAAACATTTGAAATCAATAAGATAAAAAATTATAAAGAAAGAAAAATATCACATAAAATATATACTAATTCATATTACTATTGATTTTACATCTAGCATCAATTATTCAATTGAACAAGTGGAATCCAATACTTGTATATGTTTATACAAACACTCACTACAACCAAAATATGCACAAGATAGTAAATAACACAATATCATTTCTTAAATATCACTAAGAGGATATGTCATACCTTAGATCAAAAGTGTAAACCAACTAAATCAACTCTTGGAAACTCAACACACTTTAGCAACTCAAAAAAAGGAAAGATGTTATTAGAAAATAATCACAACATAAGCAACACAAGATTATTTGAGTAGCACAACACAACCTTTGAAAATTCCTTTACAACATTAAAAGTATCGAGTACAGAGGTAGCACGTATTACTGGTCTAAGACTGGTTCGTGTAACACCCCCTTCGGAATCCCACATGTAATTAATTAACCTAAGAAAAAGTGACTTTTAATACCATCACGAAATAATGAAAAGTTAAAAACTTTATTTCATTGTCGTGAAAATAATTAAAGTTATGCCAAAAAAACAAATAATCCAATTACAACTTATAATGTTCAAAAATTCTCAAACTAAACTATATTATTGTCTCAAATATATTTCAAAAATTTCTCATAAGATTTCCTTACGCATTTCCTCGCTTTAAACAACACCACCATCATATAAAAGATTATTTGCTCCCGTATAGTGACACAAGTTTGATGATCATCATACAAACACAAACAAACAACACACTCATGGCCAAACATAACATAACAACCACACAGCTCGACAATGAAATAGAATAACACGATCAACAACATCTACAGTTCAGAAATAATCACAAACAGCTCAGTCAAACACACTCACAACACGACAATCATAAAAAACAACTCAATCAAACACACACACAACATGACATCATACAAAACAACGAGACAAAAAACCTAAACAACATAACATCATACAAAATAGAACGACAACATAGCAACCAACATGACATCATGATAAACAACACGACAACAAACCCAAATAACAGGGCTCATATAAAATAAAATGGTAACATACGCAAACAATATGGCCTCAAATAAAATAGCACAATAATAGATTGGACACCACAAATTCATATAAAACATCATGAAAACATGTATCACCACTACAACTTCATATAAAAACAACACGACAATATACATCAAGACCATGATTTCATATAATGACAACATAGCAACAGTCCAGAAACATAAAAATAACATGGAAACATTCCGGAAACATATACAACAACATGGCAAGAAAGGAAAAAAAGAAAACAAAAATCAAGAATTTAAGCTCCCCTTACCATGGTTTCCCACTCAGCCTTTTCCAGGAATATATAATGACTTTCTACCACACCCTTGAGCTCGCACAGACCTTCACTCGATTAAACTCTCACGGCACACTCAAAATTCCTAGAGTGTGTCTGTGTGTGTCTTGTTGTATATATAAGCCTTCAGATCGGTGGTCGAGGTTGGTTGTCTTATTGTATTTTTCAATGTTGATGAGGATTTCCTTGGAGATGCGGGCACGAGAAACTTTTGTTATGAAAAGATGAAAGTTCTTGATGTGGTTGGTCTTGTCTCAAAAATTTTGGGCATGTACCCAGGAAGCCTAACTCTCTTCCCGCTTAACCCGCCTGTTGGGAAGTTCTGTGGAATCTTGGGACTAAGCTTATTTCGATCTCGGTGCGAGATACGATGTCTATGCCTATCGTGCTTTGAGTAGCGGGAGCATCTGCGAGTTTCCTCTATTTTGCACAGGTTGACATGCTCCAATATCTTTGAGTCACACATCGAAGGTATCGATCGCAGCTTCCACATGAACCTCGTTGTGTTGACGGGTTGCTATTTGCCCGAGAATTACATGAGCCTTCTTCTAGGGGAGTTAGGTCGAGGTCAAGGACGTGATTTGTCTTTCTCTAAGCTAGTCAACTTCTGTTAAAGCTCTTGGAGGTCTGCTTGATGTTTGGCGCATAGGGCTTGAAGCTCGACATTGTAGCACCTACACTATCCTTCGTAATGCTAGATTAGCATTGTCATTTGATATTGAAGGGTTTCCATTGAGTTCAATTCCATCTTGTGAGAAAATTGGGCTTGACTTCAGGTGGTGACCATGGAAGAATGAGGTTGGGGAAAAGTTTAGTGAGGCCTTAGGGCACCAAATGTTCTTATTGAGGTCTTGAACGTGGTCCTTTGGTCAATGATGTGATTTAAATGGCTTCCTGACGTATACTTCTGAAGGTTGAATCACGAGGGGAGATTCATTTACAAAAGACTTTTAGAGGATCAAGTTAGTAAGAGGGTTTGGATCTATATGATTATATACAAGAAAGTGTGTATGAGATTTGAATGAGTCTTCATTTAGGATACAAGTTGTATTTATAGAATTAACGTGGATCGTGAACCTATATTGTAATATCAAAAAAACAATATTTAACTTGGTTAAATAAAAATAATAAAGTAATACTTTATCATAAATAATAATAAATTAGTAAGATCCCGTTAGTATGTGAATATTTTCTCAATAAAAATATGTTAAATTGTTTTAAGATAAAGAAGGCTAAACCTTATTGAATTAGAATCTTTAGTGTATTTATTGGGTTATATAGTTACAAAACAATAAATATATATAGATAGAGAGAGAGAGGAGAGAGAAGGGGAGAGAGGAGACAGAGAGAAAGATGGTTGAGAGAGGAGAGAGAGAAAGAGAGTATATTTGGAGTTTTTTTTTCTTTTTATTATGAAGAAAATAAAATTCCAACACCTATCCCATAATTTTATTATAAATGACTAAAAATTAGAAAAGAAAAATAAAAAGAATAATAAAGAACTGTTATTTTGGCTGAAAAAGGTCAAGTGTCCCTTTTGTATCAACATAGTCTACTCAAAACAAAGCAACGTAGATTTATTTTCTGGAAATATGAGGTTTGAGTGGGATGTGATGAAAGTTGGTCACTATCATTTTCCCTTAAAAAAAACGACATCTGAGTATCTTGAGGGTTTGATGGTTTTTCTTTCTTGTATTGGATTAATCGCCTCTAATATGGAGAACAATGATGAGATTAAACTGAAACACAATAAGTGGTGATAAGATTAAACAAAATATATCATTAACCAAAAAAATAAAGCTAATTTAGAATTACACAAATCTCTCCTAATTCTAAACAAATCCCACTTAATAAAGCTATAAATATTATTCCAGCAAACCTAAATTTGTCTCTATCAAGGCAATAATTAGCTAACTCATCATAAACAAAATAGTGACTTCTGCTTCATCTATCAACATAGATAAACATCTCCATCCAACACAATGTCCAATAAAAAAAATTGTACATTTGTAAAAGATTCAATCATCAATTTTACTTTCACAGCTTATAACCTCCATAAAGTGATAAATTTACAATTATATAAAAGAAAAAAAAAATATAAAAGGACGGAATAGAAGTTATAATTTCGCATTCTATTTTTTCATTCCATGAAAGCATATAAATGAGAATTATAGGAATCATAAATTGTTAAATGTTAAAGACTGTTGAGAGTCTATATTAAAGAAAAATAAAAAAATTGATTAGTATGTAAAATAATAAAGGTCCACAAACGTTAGGTGTTAAAATAAAATTTTATATTAAACGTGATATCACTCTTATATCTACAATTTATATATCACAAATAAAAATTTAAACAATAGTACCACAGACAATTATTTGTCTTATTGTCCTACTCAATTGTAGGAAGACAAATACGTTTCTTGCGGAAAGATTCAATAGAAAATTTTCTAACAAAGATTGTTCTATTCAAAGATATTGCCAGAGTTTCTTTGACAATCAACTACGACAACGCCGTTTTGTTTAACCAAAGTCTTGTTTGAAAAAATGAACTCAGTTTAAGAAAGGAGATGTGTGAGGGTCAAATTTCGACACCAATAAATATAATTTGACAAAATAATTTTAACAAAAAAAATTAAAATAAAAAGAGAATAAATGATATAGTGTAAAATAATTATAAAAAATAATTTGGTTTTAAAGTATCAGCATCCCAAATTTTACATATCCTAATTGCAATGTCGTATTCATTTTGGAAATTGGAGATATCGTCATAAAATAATTTCTCGAAAGCATCCACACGAGATGCCAAACAACCATGAAAACAACAATGTTTCAGTTAGAAGAACAGAAACTCAGAAAAATATCATTAAAGATATATTTTTATAGAAAATGGCATTACTACCATGTTTGAAAAATCAACAAAGTCCAAGGAGGCCCTTGAAACACGTCAAAGTTTGGAAATGAGAGATTCCTGCTCGATATCACGATAAAAAATCCTCTTGAAAGCATCCATGTGAGATGCTTCGAGGGAAATGGCCACAATGATTCCATCCCCATTAGCGTCATTCAAAAGAAATGCTTTTCCTTCAGAATCCATGTACCCAGGGCCAAAATACACGGGTTGTCCCCATCCAAAATCTGCATCCTTGAAAGAGAAATTCATCCAACTCACAACAAAAAGATTCGGGTTCCCCTTGTATGCTCCCTTATGAACACTTGGGGCAGGGTAGTGAAAGTTATACCTAATCAAATTCATGTCTTTTTCCCTATCTATGTGATCAAGTGCAGACTCCACAAACTCCCCCGTCACTCTTTCAAGCGCCGCCCTCACGTTCCCGACCGCATAACTCAATGGCCTCTGCATCATTTCACCAAAAGAGCTTGTTGTCACTGTAGGAAATGCTGTGTTCCCTGCGTAATCTTCTGGAAGAGGTGGCTTCATTCGGTGCCTACAATTAACCAAAGTGCTCAACCTCGTAGGTTGCTCCCTTTTCCCTGCATAACGTGCTTTACTCACACACCTCCACAAGTGCCCTGAAATAACCTCAAACGTTGAATAACGTTGTGAACTAGATCCAGAATTCCCCTTGTGCTTCAGCTTCTTCACTTGTTCACCCGTCAGCTTCACTATTGCAACCGCCACCTTGCTGTCTTTCCCCAATGGACCTAACCAAGGAGGAGGAGGGTGAAACTCCGAATGATCGTGCAACCCCGAATGAGCCTTGTACGAATTCAAAACATTTCGATCATGGCACGGTGCCGTTTCCATGTTCTCTCCCCGAGCCAACTTGGCCCACGTGTTCATGAACCGCATGGTTGCGATTCCGTCGATGGCCCCTCTACACAAGGCCACCCCAATGGTAACGCCACCACAGGGGAACCTCGTAAGCTGCGCAACCAACAACGGCGTGTCCTCAATGGGAACGTCATAATCAATGTTTGGTATGAGCTGTGACACCAAATGGGTAGGCACAAAATCATCCAAATCATCCAAAGTCACATCTTTGCAAATGGCTTCCAGGAGTTGGGCACCCTTGGCATTGCAGTGAAGCTCCCATCGCCCCCCATGGATCCAACGCAACCTACCCGCAACTGGGTAATAGATTGTCAAGGCCTGGCTTAGAGAGTGCCTAAGAGCGTTGACAAAAGTTGATGCATCGTGACGAGGGTGTGGCTTGAACACGTAAAGGAGTGGCGCATGAGTGCGAAGCTTGATTTGCTCGCACAGGGAGAAGAGGGTTTCGTTGGGGGTGGTTTCTGAGGGAAAGACAGTGTATCGAGATTGAATGCTCACCATTCTGTGCGTTTCGTTCTTTTGTTTGGAAAGGTGGCCTTATATTACCTTTGATGCCTCAATTTGATGCTTCCATAGGTTGTGTGGTCTGCTTTGACGTGTCATGCTATATACGTGCGCAGAGACGTCATGTGCTTGTAAGACACGATGCTTGATTTGAATTGACTCACTCTTAAATTATTGAAACTTTGAAAACGAAATTACGCAGGTTCAATTTCAATTCCGTGGGCCGATTTATTTTCTCTTATTTAATTCTTCATTTATATGTATATCTTATAACATTAACTCTATCATTCACTTTTTATTTTCCTTAAAAACGAGAAATTTATTTTATTTACCACCTTTTTTAAAAATAAATTTACAATTATAATATGCTATCAATAACTGCCTTCGTGTTAAAATTCTTTCAAGTCTCAAATGATATAATACAAACTAGTTGTGTGTTTTTTTTTTTAGTTTTGTTTTTCAATTTTAGTTCTTTAAAATTTTTAATTATTTTTATGTTGAATCTTTTCTTATTTTAAGCTAAACTGATTTAGAAAGAAAAAATCATAAGAAAACATTAAATGCCTCTCCTTATTTAAATAGCGCAATTATTGAAATAACTTATCACAATATTTAATATTGTTATCCAGAAGATATGGTATTTTAAATTGATAAAACTGCAAAAATGAGTTTCATCCTTTTTGTGTGGCTTAAATATTTTTTTATGTAATGAGATTACCTTTAGTCATGTCAATGAACTGTACACTTGGCTACCAGAAACATATTTTTGTCGTATAGATTCGCTGACAAAAGCAAAACCCTTTATGCGTTTTACATAAAAGAAAAAGAGAAATATTTCAAGTACACTTACATATGGAAGTTATTATATAGATTTTTTTCTGGATTTAGGAAAATTTGATTCTCTTATCATTGAAGTAGGAAAAAAAATTTAATTCAGAAAGTAATGTAAAAAAGAGGTGTTAGCATATACGACTTTAATTTTGACCAATGTAAAAAGGTGAAGCTGTATACTTTCTAATGTTTTTTTTAAGCATGTGTGTAATTAATTATAAAAAGTTATAATTGATTCCATAATGTTAAAATATATAGGGATATACAATTTTTTTTATAATTGATTATATATTTATTGTAATTGATTATTAATGAATGTAATTTGAAGTACATGTCATTATAATATGTTATAATAATGTTGTAATCGATATTGTGAAGAGTTTATGCAATTATTGATATTGTGATTTGTGGTTTATATCCTACTACATTATAAGATATCTAAATGCATAATTAGGTTATAATTGACATAAGTTTTAAATAGACGAGAGAACAAAATAACACCAACAAAAGTGAACAAATTTATTGACTAAAATAGAACGTACTTTATTATTTCATAAGTCAGTAAAAAAATTTAATCATAAAATAAAAACATAATACAATCAAATTTAAGAGGACCTGATGGTCCAAGTGATGGTGTAGATAATCCATGTCTTTTTTGAAGTGTGTAACTTGAGCAACCATGTTATCAAATCTGTTCCAAACAAATGGTCGAAGATTATAGATTTCAATCATAATTTTTTGTCAACATAACAGAAGAAGTATATTGTTAGGGTGGAGATGGTGAGAGGTCATTATGAATTGGTTGAGCATCATCTCATTTGTGAAACCATTGTCCATCTACACTTTTAACAAAATCAAACGAACAGATAACTTCAACACCAATTTTGAAAGATTTCTTAAGTGGTACCACTAGTGCAAAATCGGTATTTTAAATCGCCCATTACGCTTTGGTTTTCGAAAAACCGAAGCGTATTAAAATGCGGTGGCAAAGCTGTAAATTTTAAGATATTATGTCTCAGTTTTAAGACAACCGTTGTTCAAGGAAAAATACTGCCTCGATTACTCAGGAGACCGAGGTAGAAAACGTTGCTGACTCAGTTCTATTGTCTCAGTTCTCTCACAAACCGAGGCAGAAACCTGACAACTTTTCACAAGATCCTCCTCCACAACCATGGTCGTCACCCACTCATTCGCACCACCGTCCTTCCACTGCACAAGTTACTCCAAATTCTCTCCCTTCCCTCTCTGTTCAAGAATCTCCTCCACCTTCGCGACTCCAAATTCTCTCCCTTCCCTCTCCGTTCAAGAATCTCCTCCACCTTCGTGACTCCAAATTCTCTTCCTTCTCTCTCTGTTCAAGAATCTCCTCCACCTCCGCGTACTCGAACACAGCCCCTTCCAAAACCCTAACCACTCCCTCAAGCCCAATCTTGCGCCGGAACTGAAACGGATTTCCCTTCGGCTTCGCCTTCAGAATCTCCTGCGTCAGATCCAACGTCGTTCTTCCATGCTCATCCACCACCTCACGATCCGCGCACAGATCCAGCAACACCTTCGCAACACCAGGCCGCACGTACCTAGCCGCCATGTGCAGCATAGCAAGATCGCCGTTGCGGTCGCGATGGTCTAGGTTCGCGCCGACTTTCACCAGCAGCTTCACGCACAGTTCCAAGCCAAGTGCGGCTACGAAGAGGAGCGCGGTACGACATTCAGCGTCCTCGGCGTTCATAGCATCGACATCACGGTCGACGCCTCCCTCTGCTTTCTTCCTCTACGCGTCTGTCACCGTTATCATTTCTCACCCTCATTTCGGTTCTTGACAACGAGATCAAACTCGTAGGAGTGTACCACGGCTACACCCTCATTTCGATTGGTGAGATCAGAGAAGAAAATGGCACCACCGTTGTTCAATTGGGGGTGAAGGACACCCACAGGGGAACCCTTGTGCTGGTGAAGATAGAGAACCCAAATTGGTCGATGGAAGGTCTCGCATGGGTTCTTCTCCTTAAAGCACACCGCGCCGCCGGTTGCCTGACCTCCTTGGCACCGACATTAATGGGGTTTGGGGTTAATAGAGCACCATTATTGTCAAAATTTGGACTCCCGCAACCCTTCGAGCATCCAATCCTTAAAGTTGAACCAACAATACTGGTACAGAAATTGTGTTCTATTAGTTTCTCATATTTGCATCAAATGGGTTATGGGAGCATCTGAGCAGTCAAGAAGCAGTTGATATTGTCCAAAGTTGTCCATGCAATGTAGGATTCTAATTTACTTAAGTTTCCTTTGCATATATAACTGTCATCTTTAGTATAAAAATGTATTGAACAAATTATTGTGATACAGGGAGTGACAAAGAAACTTGTGAAAACAGTACTTTGTGAAGCTGCAAAGAAAAGAGAAACGAGATACTCAGACTTGAAGATGGTTTAGCTATGGTGTGTTTGGAAGGGTTGAAGATGAACATGTTGCAGTAGGAGTGACAGTGGCAGAGTGAAATGGGGTTTGTTGGGGACTTACGGATAAGGTTTGTATAGTAACTCTAAAGAAGACTCTATACAGAAAACTAACTTTCTTGCATCAGAATAATTGCTTGTATATTATATCCTCATTAATTATGCACCTATTGAATGTGTACTTTGATGATAATTAAAGAAGTCATTTTGGTATAAAATCTTAGAAAATTAATAAATAAACAGAATGAATATGAAATGTGGTTGAACATATAGACAACATAGGCTAAAGATGGATTTTGTTCATGTCAACCAGGATGTTTGTTGAATCATGCAAGCGTTTACGCATCATGAAAGGAAAGGAGGCTATTGGTCTTGGTCTTGGTAAGTAAAAGTGCTATTTAAAAACCTTGTATTTAATTAATTGATTTAGATAGAGATTCTGAAAAACGTTGTTTGAATTTGATTATTTCAGCACCAAGAGCCATGGCAAAAAGCAAGAACAGGAGCTAGACTAGTGGGACATTGATGACCTGGTCCATCCTTTGTAATTGTGGTGCCTAGTTGGGTTAGTAATACTAAAGTAAGGATAAGTAGCAACAGACAGGGATGGACATTGTAGGGTGTTGAACAGTGGGAGTGACAGTGGCAGAGTGCCTCGATTTGTTTGGATTTCAACTGGATATTGCCTCGGTTCAAAGAGAATCGAGGCGAAAAGTCCTTTTAAAAAAAATAAAAAATCTTACGGCTTCGGTTATCTTTGAACCGAGGCAAAAAGTCTATTCCTTTTGCCTCGGTCCCAACTAAGGCAAAAAGGGGTAGACTTTTTGCCTCGCCTGTATATGTCTCAATTCTAGAATCGTTGTCTATGTGCGAAAATAATCGTTGTTATTCCCCTTAACTGCACTAGTGTACATAAGGCTCATCATCAAGAGGAACTTCAAAGTACTCCATAAATATGGTAATGAGTTAGGGATATGGTATGAACATTGTTCCGTAACGCTTTTTTCATTCGATGTCTGATTAGATGAGCCTAATTAATCTGCCTTGAAGTAAAATATGTCCATATCAAAATATATGTAATCGATTACCAAAAACATTTTGTATTGATTACACAGTTCGTGTAATCAATTAGCAATGTCATTGTGTAATCGATTACAATGTAAGTGTAATCGATTACTAGTCGCATTTTGTGAGGTCCTTTGTTTACGTGCTTGTGTATGTTAAGACAAAAATCATCCAGAGAGTAGAATGTCTATGCAACTTAGGTTTTGAAGTTCAAACAGACAACATTAAATGAAATATTACTATGAAGGAAAAATGTGTAAAACAGTAGCGTCTACTGAAGAAGCACTTTATAACGTCTAAAGGCAAGACTTGAAGTAATGCCTTCAAGATCAAACTGTTTAAACGAATTAGAAAATCATAAACAGTGTTTAAGAAAAAATGTCTCTCATTGATAACTCTCAATAGACTATATAAGAAAAATAAGCAAACTTCTTATGAAAACAAAAGTATATATCTTATATAACACTAAAGATAAAAAGAGATGTTTCATTCAAAACAATGTTAAATCAAGCAAAACCTTCTATAAAAAATATTATCTAATAAGTAATCACCAAACACTTTAGCCTTGAGAAAACATCTTATGTTTATATCATCTGAGGAATATATATTCATCTTTCCAAACGATGCATTTATTGATGAAATGAGAAATAATAAAAAATTTTGACCACACTACACTAGTTAACGTTTATCAACATTCAAAACAATTAATGCATTGTATGAAAGTACTTTCGATGCTTGTATAATTTGTTCTTGATATCCGTGCAGATCAATAAAGCAAAAATATATTATCAGAATCATGACACCAAAGAAAAAGACATTGTGAGAGAAGAAGAACATTTTAGGAATGTTTCCTTGAAGTCAGTTACTCTGTCAAAACATACAAGCTCAAGTTTCGTATAAGGTTATAAGAAAAAGCTTTGGACCCTACGAAGTAGACGAAAGTTAGACTTCACATCGAAAGACTACCAACTCCTCAGAAGTTAACTTCTTGGTCTAACATAGCTCTTGTACCACTCTTAGTACTTTGAGGTTATGAAATGAATAGTTGATGGGGGTAGAAAAAATGTAGAGATAGTAAAATGTGATAGTAGTAGTTGAAAAAAGTGTATTTTGTAGTTGTCTTAATTGTAGTAGATCTTTTCTTGCTTCAAATGGTAAAGTACATGAAAATTTATAGACTTATAGATTATTCTAGAATTTGTTAACCGCAACTTATATAAAATATCTTAAATTTTTTTCTATGTAAAATGTTTTTGATTTTTCTTCTTCTTATTTTAGGTTTTTCTACAGTATTCTAAAACTTTTACTACATTTTAATACTTCTTTCTTTAAATTTTCTATATTATTCTAAAATTTGTATTATACTTTAATATTTACTGTATAGTTTTATTAGTTTAATAGTACAGTTTTCTTCATATATTTTATTAATCTTACTCATTTCTTTATTTCTTTTTTTCTTTCCAACTTGAATTCCATGTGTAAATAAGAACCTATTGCATGCATCGAAAGATGGTCTTTGTCGGCACCAAACTCGTGATGGTGGACCAAACTCTGCGTCTCTATCAGATTCTTATTGCAAATTAAAGTTTAATCCAGAACATTTCTCTTACTGTTGCAGAATGACAACCATCATGTGAAGGTTTCTGCATAATCTAACAAATTTGATTCTGTTTAAGGTGGAGCCTTTTTAAAGATTTAACAGGGAGTTGATAGGGAAAATGTCATCTTTAATGGTGTGTATAATGCAACCTGAATTTAATTGATTATATATATACAAAATATATATATATATATATATATATATATATTATATATATATATATATGTTTTCCTTTAACGTGATAAAGTTATAAGAAATGAAGGATAATTTATTATCATGTTTTGCTTGCATTGGTTGATAGTTATTTATTCTGTCACTTCTCATGAATTTTTTAATACATTTATGAAGTAGGGTGTAGTTAACAGCATAACTTGCTTAAAAAAAAGGCTTAGTAAGCAAAACTATAAGCTTTAGTTTTAATAATATCATGACATTGGAAGAAGAATCGCCCATGCAAATACCATACTTTAGTTTCATCTCACATATTCATATACATTTTATAAATTAAAATTAGTTTGTAAAATTAAACACTAGTAAAAAAATGTTATTTAAACTCGTGCAATAGGTTTCGGTTTAGGAGAAACCAAAGCCTATCAAAACACGGTGAACTTTTTATAGTTTAGTCGAACTTATATGTCTCGATTTAAAGGGAACTGAATCATAAAAGTTATATTACCTCGGTTAAAATGACAATCGAGGCCTAACACTCTGCAATTCCACCTGCCCCTCTGCACAACAGACTTTTCAACTTTTCAAACCTGACCTACTGCTTTGGTTCCTCAGAGAACCGAGGCAGTATGTCCTGTCTAGCACTGGAAGATGTGATTTTTGAACGTTCTAATTCCTTTTTTCAACGCTTATGGCTTTGGTTCACTTAGAACCGGTGTGAAAATATGTTTATGTCTCGGTTTAACCGCGAACCGAGGCGTATAAGTTGAATATAACTTCAAAAATGTCATTTCATGTTTTTTTAGGAGTATAGGCATCGGTTTCTTTGTTAACCGAGGCATATAGTGGTCTATTGCCTCGGTTAAGGGAAGAACCAAGGTAGTATTGCTTTCTATTGCTCCCAGAGCGTTAAAAAATTTAACTTATTGTTCATTTTCTTCTTCCTCACCCATTGCTCTCGCGTAGAACTTCCTCCATTGTTGTCGCACTCTTCTTCCTTCATTGCTCTCGCTCTCGCTCGTGCAAGGTTTTTTTCGTGGCCTCCATTGCTCGCGCTTTGTCTGCCATTGGTGACGTCATTTTTGTTCCTCCTCCCTTTCGCGCATTGGTACTGCCATCGTCATTTTTGTCGTCGTTGGTCGAAAGTCTCTCGCTGCTACCTCAGCCTCCATTTGTCTCGTAGTTTGGTAGTTCGATATCGCCATACATTGTTCCATTTTTGTCGTTCGTTGCTGCTTCCATTTTTGTCGCGACTGCCTCCATTTTCTGTCTTGCGAGCTTTGTTGGCGTTGTCGGCCGTTTGTGCTGCCACGCTCCCAAGTTCTTTACTGTCTCTATTCTTTTTTATTTTATTTAATATAAAGTATGGAAACTGCATAATGGTACACAATGCATCATATTCATACATACCTTGTATATAATGTAATGAATGTTATTTGATATGCTATTATTAATCCAAGCATAGCCTTAGCCAAAATTACTAATAGATAAAATGAGTTAGTGAAGTAGTTTGTGTGTTGGGGAAGTGGGAAACAATGTATTTGAATAAGTTAAACTTCAAAATTGTCACATTGTAGGTAAAAATATAAAAAAAAATAAAAAGTGATTTTGAATATATACAATGATGATAAAAAGTTGATGATTAAATTAAATGGAGGAGATTTAATTAGAGATATATAAATTAGGGGAATGTAAATTTGAATTGTTTGTATTAAATTGGTTAATTTGATGATGAAATAAACTTTAGGAATCATGATATATAGTAATTATTGTGTTATTTGTTTTTGTTCAGATATTGTATAGTTGACTGACTTTGCAAAAGCAGATATTCTCTATAGTTGACTGGTTTTCACGCTCCTAGGTTTATATTCTTAAAATTTTCCTTTTAATATGATTATGTAATTATTGGTTGCTTGAATATATTGTAGGTTGCATATGTAATTATTTGTTTGATTGAATATATTGTTGTTTTGAATTAGCCTTAGTTTTCCGTTTGAGATTCAATACCAAAATTATTTACTATATCCAATTTTTTTTGAACAAATGTACTTTTTAAAAATGAATAGAGAGGAGATGATAATATTAATTTACAAGTATTAAATCTTGAATTGTCCGGTTGGATAGTTTAATAAGAGTAATAACTTTTTCATAATTTATTAATACATATAAATTTAAATATATATGTCTTAAAGCCCTCTATGACATCGGTTCATGTCATAACCGAGGTAGAAAGGCTAGCGTTAAAGCAAAAAATAAAAATTAAAAAAACTCTACTGCCTCGATTCAGGTTCCAACTGAGATAGTAGAGTTCGAGATACTACTTCGGTTCAGAAGGAAAAGTCCTTTGAAAAAAAAATAAAATAAAGGAAAAACCCTACTGCTTCAGTTACCTGTGAACTGAGGCAAAATCCTACCCTTTTTTGCCTCGGTTCTCAACCGAGACAAAAAGTGTATCCCTTTTTGTCTCGTCTGTATATGTCTCGGCTTAGAAACCGCTGTCTATGGGCGAAAATAACTGTTGTCGTTTCCCTTGACAATACTAGTGAAATTTTTAAAATTTTTAAAATTATTACTCTTGATGCATGTGATATAACTTTAGTCTACATTTATTTATTTTTTATTATCTCCATAAAAATATTTAAAGAAAAAATTATTCAACTATAAATTGAACAATTACGATTCTTCGAAATGTTAATAATAATAGTAGGAATAGTGGGAATTTTCATCTAATTTATTCATTTCATATATCTGTTTTCCTTAATTATATACTTTTATCTTTTATTTAATCAAAATAGTATATTTTTTCAATTCGAAAGTAACCATGCAACTCTGCATTTAAGAAATAACTTTCTTTTGTTTATATAAATTAATATAATAATAAATATGTATATAATTTTGAAGATGGTATTTCATTATATACTGATAACATGTTAATTTTTGGCACACAATTTTAGAACAAAATCGTTTATGAGATCTAAGTTTGAAATGAAAAATATGTTTTGAACTATTGTGTGAAACAATACTTTGTGAATGGTTGACAATTGATAAAACTGAAAAATGGTTGACAAATGATAAAATTGAAAGGTGTTCTAAGACACTAAAGTTATGGAAGGTTTGAATGAGTTGATATATTATTTTTGATGTGTTATTAGCTATGATATTTGATTGATTGCAATGATTATATATTTATGTAGATATCGGAGTATATATATATATTGTTGCGGATCTTGATTTGGATACATAATAACGAGGAACTTTAAATTTCTTTGAGAAAAGTACTTGTAAATGAACTTGTTTTAAACAAATATTGTTGTGAAGTAACGTACACTTTAATTTAGTTATGGATTTTCGAATCTTACTATTAAATTTTTTAAAAATTTTAGTTTCCATTAATCTTAAAAGATAGCATCTGAGTCCCAAAATAAAATATTTTAAAATTTATAAATTTTAAGTATCTTAATAATATCCTAGCTAGGGTGTTACATTACCGGTGTAGATTTGAAGATGTCTGTATTCTAAGTTAAAAGGGATGAAGTAATCCCAATTTCGGCCTAATCGGTTTATGTAATGTGTAATATTGATTAAGTTGTTAATCAGCCCTTATGGTTGACCTGTCCCGTACAATATTATGATTGTAGGCAAACTTTTTGCAATTTCGAAGAAATAAAACAACTAATTATAGATATGAATATTTCGAATGTGCGTGAAAAGGACAAATATACGGGTATATTATTTAACAAAAATATATCATAAGTTAACAATATAAATTATTGTTTTGTGAAAATCTGTCGCGAAAAATAGAAACATTGTAGAGCAAAGAAAACGAATTGTCTAAAATTATACATGCAAGTGAAGCAACCGTATAATAATAATCCTAACACTACGACATCTACCTGGAATTATCTACGTGAGTTCCTTTTTCATCTCTTTTTTCACACTTCGACAAAAACTCCTTCCTTCTCCCTATGATGTTTCACTTAATTATATTCGTCATTCCGTAAACCAGAGAAGAACAGAAAAGGTTAATCAGATTGCAAAGACAAAAAAAAAAATTACTGTATTGGAGTTAGCCATTCAGATGAATTCTTCCGACTATGAAACCACTGATTCCATTATCATAGACTCGAACAACACGCGGAAGGTCTGTTTCAATAAGTCTATCTATCCCGGTTCAGCCCTTTGGCTGGAAAATTCTCTGGAGGAAACGCTTCCTTCATTTGTCCTGCAATTCGCCATTATCCTAGCTCTCAACCGCTTTCTGTTCGTTCTTGCAGAACAATGCCATGTACCTCGAATTGTTGCCAATATTTTTGTAAGTGCTTTTCGACTTATGATGATGATGTTAATATATCATCACTTTGAATTCTCAGTCTTAACAAGGTCAAGATAACATACCAAAACAAAGATATAATCAGATAAAAAATAGAAAGCTTTGTGGTTGTAAAATTGCTTTGCAGCCATGATCATAGGGTCTCGTTGCAATCCTTAATGTTGCAAGACATTGCAAAATAATGTAGTTGGTGTTGCAGCAATTGCAGTCACGACACGAATATTCTGAGATGAAAAGGTTTTATCTTACTGTTGCGTATCAGAATGGGTTTGTGTAATACAAACTGAGTCTTACAAAGAAAAGGTTATCGACCATTTATGGACTACCATCATCCTTCACTGGTTACCTTATGCACAGATTAGTCGTGAATCATGATCATATAATCTTGAATTTTTTTATATTATTCTTTTAAACACCTGTTAATTTATTTGCTTTGATTTTGATTATTGGTTACCAATTAACTTAAATTTTTGTGATTATGTTCCAAGACTGGTTTTCTGTTAGGTACATCTGTCATGGGACGTTGGAAAGTTTTCATGGACCAGTTATTTCCTTACAGCAACATGATACCATTGGAGACGGTAGGATCGTTGGCCCTTGTTTACTACGTGTTTTTGGTGGGCTTAGAGATAGACTTGAATCCAATAAAGACGTTGAACAGAAAGACCAAAGTTATAGCCATTGCAAGCACCATCTTCCCCATACCAATAGGGTTTGGCTTGTACTACATGCTTGTCACGGACATGGGGCGAAAACATTTGTCCAGTGACAACGTTAGACCAAAGGGTGCAATATTATGGGGTCTCGCCCTTTCTTGCAGCAGTGAGTTCCCTGAGATTGCAAAGATCCTTTCAGATCTGAAGCTGCTTCTCACGGAGAACGGACAACTGGCTCTCACAGCTTCTCTCCTGAACGACTTGATTTCATGGACTCTTCTTGTGTTGGCCCTGTCACAATTCTATCACGCTTCTGTGGTATCGTTTGTCATCACTGTGGTGATTCTGTTGTTGTGTTTTCTGGCACTTCACCCCCTTTTCAAGTGGATATTCAACAATGTAGGAATGGCCGATAAAGAGTTCTTGGAATCACAAGTCATATTTGTGCTGAATGTGGTTTTGGTTGTTGGCTTGTTAACTGATGGTCTGGGCGTGCTTTCGATAACGGGGGCTTTCTTTTTGGGTGTTGTGATGCCTCAGGGGTCGCTTAACAATGCGGTGCAGGACAAGGTGCAGGATTTTGTGGCTGTGCTGATGATGCCTTTGTTCTTTGTGATAGTTGGAGAGAGGATTAGGATCCAAGACTTTGCCTTGCAGACACATTGGACAACTGTGTTTGTGGTGGTTCTGTTGGCCATGGTGACCAAGATTGTGTGCACTATGGCTGTCACTTGGTTCTACCGGATGCCGCACATGGAAGGATTCTCCCTTGCACTGCTCATGAACACTAAAGGAATAATGCCATTGATCATTCTCTGCACCGGCAGGGACAGACATGTAAGTTATACCTTACAAACTTAACATCGTAACATGCCATATTTATCATACATTGCTACAAATAGTCTTGTTCCACATGATGTTACTGTCTTATTTTATAAATTAAAAACATGGAACATGTTGTGTAAAGATTGATTGAGACTATCATCAGTTACAAGAATTTCATCAATGAAACATTGATGTGTATGAACATATATGTATGTATGTAGGAACTGGACAACCAAACCTTTGGGGTGATGGTGTTGGCGTGCTTGTTAATGACAATCCCCGTGGGACCTGTCTCGTCAGCTTTAACAAATGCATTGAAAAGCAGAATGGTTATGGGAAGCTTACGCAGGACGCATGAAACACAACCAGACTCACCACTCAAACTACTGGCCTGCATCCACGCAAAGCGCGATGCCAACGTGATTATCGACCTCTTAAAAGCCTCGTGTCCCTCTGTGAGAAATCCAATCCAACTTCTAGCAGTGGAACTGAACAAAACAACCAATCGCCCCGCCGCGTCACTCATCATAAGAAACGCTCGAAACACATCCTTCACCTCGAGATCCTTGAAGCTAGGCTCCGAAGACACTCTCGGAAGCTTCGACAATCTCAGCCAAGCCATTTTCGCAGAGAAAATGAGTATAATGTCAGATTACAATACCATGCACCAGGACATCATCAACCTCGCAAGACACAGAGGTGTGACACTTATCTTATCCACATTCCACAAGCAACCAACCTACGATGGTTTAGGAGCAGGAGCTGCAACCGCAAGAGCTGTCAACATCATCAACCGCGACCATGCAAGCAAAGACGAGAAGAAAGTGGTGTTAGAGAGTCTAGTTAAGGCTGCACCGTGTTGTTTGGCCATAGTAGTGGACAGAGGGGTGAGTCGTCGTAAGCGTTCGAAGGAGCTACGAGTGGCTATGTTCTACGTTGGTGGTGCTGATGACCGTGAAGCTCTATCTTATGCATGGAGGATGACTAGGAGTTCAGAGGTGAATTTAACGTTGGTGAGGCTTGTTTGGGAGAACCCTAATGACGAGTTTGATGAAACGGATAAGGAGTTTCTGAAGGGGTTTATGAAACAGATGGGGGATTCGGGAAAGGTGAGGTATTTGGAGAAGGTGGTGAGGGATGAGAAGAAAACAGTGAAGCTTTTGAACAAGATAGCGAAAAAAGGGTTTGATTTGTTTGTTATAGGAAGAGGGCATGGGCGGAAGATGTCATTGGCACAAACGGTAGATCCTGTGTTGGAGGAGGCTGTGTTGGGGCCTCTTGGGGATGCTTTGACGGATCTGAACTCTGCGGCTGAAACCTCCATTTTGATATTCCAAAGACAGGGTGAACAAGTTGATGGGAAGCATGTGAGGTCAGCATCATCTCCTGACGGAAAACTGTTTACTTGCATGATGGAGCAGATGTTAATGTGCCCTTCAACCAGGTCTACTGTCATTTTACCTCAGTCGACCTGAAACTTTTCTAAAATGGAGATCCTCTTCAACCATGCTAACTCATCATATTTAAAGTATGTCTGGATACAAATTTGAATGGTTTTCCGAATTCTTCTTCCTATAAAATATAGATTATTTTTTAATAGGAAATTCTTTTAAAGTTGATTTAGATATTTAACACTATTTACGTTAGGTAATAATCCGATATACATGGAGGTTGAACCTATTCCTCAACGTAAAAAGTTTTCATTTATGTCATAATAATGCAAAAGACATAATATGTACCAGTAAAACGAAAAAAAAAAAACATGTAAAATTTATGTCCGTCACTGCGTAGTTGATATAAATTTTACACTTTTTTTTTAAAGTTGAATTAATTTTGACTTTAAGCCAAAACGTGAGATGTAGAAAATTCTCAATACAATGAGTCAAATATTTCAATAAAAAGTTTTATAAAGAATTATCTAATCTAACCTATCACTTTTCTAAACAAGAAAATAAAACTACGAAGAAGGAAGATTGTCCATTGTTCTCTTATTTGTTCCATATTATTATTGGACAATTGGAAATTGATTAAGACTTGAAACACTTCACTTTATCCTATGTTGAAATATGATACATTTTTTAATACCGCTTTCAATGATAAATTTCACTCAAGATATGATGTAATAGTCACATTTGACCAAATCAACTTGTCGATTACAATAAAATGACAAAGTGCATATATTAATTTCACAAAAACCTTTCTAATCGTTAGTAGTGATGTTATTATGTCGTTCTACTTAAAATGTTTGTATCAACCACAATTCTTATGAAAGTAAAGACATATGTTAGTCGGAATATACTTATACCTGTCAAATGTAAATAAAAATGTAAAATTTATTCTTATAATAAGTTTTTCATTTTGATTGGATTTTCTTTGAAGTCAACAAAACCACTTTAGTATGTAGTATTCCTAGGTATAATTACAATTAACTATTGGGACTTACAATTAATGATAAAGAGTTAGTTTAAATCATTAAAACTAATTATCGAACCATGTAATATGTTTTTGTGAGCCACATATCAATGCTTGCAAATATTTTTTTGGATTTAAACCTTTTCGTTTCCAAATTTTTATATGGATTAAGGTTCATTAATTTTTATTCCCCTTGTTCCATATTCAATTTTTCCATATACCTAAAACAATAAAATAAATTATAAGTTAAAAGTCATCATTGTAATATGATAAACATACAACATAATATGGCTTATACATGGCCTATAATTAAATGATTGAAATGTTTAACATGGAGGTTCTCCAAGCAACCTCTCATGCATATGGCAAGAAAATATACTGAATGACAACAATAGTATCAACTCCAAATAATATGAAGTCTCTTTGTATCTGCAAGGAGTTCTCCCTTAACCAAGGTAACATAGTCAAAAGTTATGATGTGGAATCATCCTCGGTTTGAGTCATGTCATGATCAAGACTAATAAGTTCTCCCAAAACTTCTTTATCACGACCAACGAAATCCTAAAGAAATGCATAAATGTTAGTTCAACAATGATAATAATTATAACAATAAAAACTTAAGAAAATAATGTAGTTCACGTTTTATAATATGACCAAATGTGTAGGCCAAGAAAAACATGAGCCTAATGGCTCTCCCACCAATTGAACCTCTATATTGGGTAAGGAGCAAAATCTCGAGCTTCACCAATCAACCCACATTCAATAAAATTATAGAAGGATACCATGAATGGTTAACCCTCTCTTCATTTTTCATTTAATTTCGATTAAATGTGAGGGATTATATTTAGCATATAATTCACAATGGTTTGGTACATCAGAAAGAGATTTCCTTGCTCAATTGATGATGATGTATCTTCGTATCTATCTCATCTTCCTCATCATCACTTTCTTCTTTTTCATATCTTCTATTTATACACCTTGATGATATAGTCGTTATGATGAAGCTTTTCTTGAGATTTGATAATATGATCGTTTAATGAAGCTTGTCTTGAGATCTGTTATTTCTTGGCTATTGGTGTGGATGTCTGCCATAGGATAGAGTCTTTTATTAGAGCAAACGTACTTTTTAGAGCTTTTATCAGAAGAAGATTTGACTTCTCATTTGGCACGACTTTTTATAATATGATTAAATCTTCTTTTATCTTCTTCCTTCCAACGTTCATTTTGATACATATAAAATGAGATAAATGATCGTTTGAAGCAATTGCCTTGCACAAGACAACACCGAAGTTTGTACAGCAAGTATATTATATTTCCTGTTTATTTGATGTTTTCAAAAGCTTTTATTGTTTGTTCAGGATTCTATATTTTCTAATGTTATGTTTGTATGTCTAGCTGTTATTGTTTAGTTTGTAAGAGACTCCTTGTCGGTTGATGTTTTACTTATTGTTTTCAGGTTTTGTTTTAGACGTAGGTACTATCACGATTTCCTAAGGTAAAAACATTTTGTAAATGTCTTTCTTATTACTGACACTTGCTATTGAACTGAATGGTGTTATGATGAATAGTCTACTCATCATATATCACTTTTGTTGTTTTTGAATGTTGAACATTTAATGTCATTTAATGCTTGCTCAAAACAACAAAGTACTTTTTGATTTCCTAACGTTGAGATAACATTTGACAATTAAGCTTTTCTTATAAAGATATCAAGTGTTGAGTAAAGACTTTATCGTTGGATAAAGTGATGTTTTAGCTCATTGTATCGTTTAGACAGTTTAAATGCATCTTGTGATTTTGTCTGTTTAGACAGACAACGTTTATCATTTGTTTATCTTTGGTATTTTAAGTTTTATTCTTTTAGTGTGTTTTATCAAAGACATCGTCTTGACATTGTTTTGTTTTCCCTCGAGAGTTAAGTTGAGTGATCTTTGGTTAACATGAGCCTATGTGTTTGTTCAAACTTTCCTAGACGCTTTGACTTCTCATAATAGCGTGGTAAAGTTCATTTTTCGCATTTAGCTTAGATTCTCTTAGACGTTTTTGACTTGTTAGTATAGTCTAACATTGCGTCTAGATGTCTTGACTTAGTTGTTTTCTTGTTTCCTAGAATCATAAGGTTTTTGTGTTAGGGATTTTGAGTTTAAGTCTTGTGTTTTCTAGAGTTCTAAGTGTTTACTTAAGGTTGGCATGATATTAATGCTTTGTTTGTGTTTTCCTATTGTTATCCTGTTTGTGTTTAGCTAGTCTAATCCTATTTTTCTTATGTTGTATCTAGTTAGAGTTTAGGTTTATGCTTGTCCTACTAGTTTTATATCTTCACTTGATTTTCTTGTGATTTTCCATGTAATCGTCTACCTCTTTTTTTTTTGTTCAGGCTTGTTGTGTGGATGCCTGTTCTTTTCAATTTTAAAGTTTTTTGTCCTAACGTTTAGATTTTGTTTTTCTGTTCCTATTCTGTGAGGCTTCCTATTATGTAGTTACCTGCTCTTTCTAACTTAGAGTTTTCTATTCTATAAGACTTCTTGTTCTTTCTATTGTGTAGTTACATGTTCTTTCTAACTTAAGGTTTTCTATCCTATCGTTTAATGTTCTTTCTAATTTAGGGTTTTCTATGACACTTCCTATTGTTCTATGAAACTTCTTCGTTTCATGTTGTTTGTTAAACTTCAAAATCAGATTTCCTATAGACGAGCTTGTCTTGTTCTAACACCCCTAACATTAATTTCTGCATCATTTAATAAAGGTAAAAAGACCATTTTTACCCCTAGGCAAAAATATAATTAAAAATATAAACTTCTATTAAACCCTTCTCCCTAGGAATTAAACCTCATCCATTCCTAAATAACATCTCTACCAACAAACCAATACATCACATTGGTAATGTCTCACACACACAAATCACCAAATTAATAACCATCAATCATGTGTTGCACTTTATCAATAATAACATCAAATAATTAACATAACAATTATAATTCTAAGAACATCTAAACATTAAACACCAATTACCAAACAATAATACCCAAGTCTCAAAACCATTGTATTCCCTATTTACTACATTTTTTTCAGGTCTTATATTTCTACTATAAAGGTGTTCATGGTAGGTTTATTATCTTACCATGAAATTGAGTATAGAGTCAACCTATTATATGTTTATGAGTTATAGGATGTTATAGATGTTGAAGTGATATGTGATGTGTTAAATTGTTTATGAAGTTTTGTTTCGAATACAAGCTTACCATGTTGTTTCTTTTTTGGTGTGATATTTGTTTCTTTTGTAATGATCACCTTATTAGTGTGAATAGATGAGAGATAAGTGTCAAAGTATCTCTGATGGAAGACGGTGATGCTATAGAGTGTCTTTTTGATTGTCTAATGGTTACATTTAACTATAGTTATTTTCTTCTAAATAATTGTAAGTTAAGACAATTTTTTTTGTTTTATCAATTTTATAACATCTTATTTTATAAGTGGTAAACTAAAATTGAGATAATAAAAAATATTTTAAAATAATAAAAATTAAAAAAAAATACCATCTATATCAGGATTAGTAAATTAAAGTATGGGCTTAAAATAGTAAAATAATACTATCAATAATATAATAATACGAATAAATGTATAATATAAAAGTATCTAAAAAATAATAAACTATTTTCTATCATCATCAATATTTTATTCAATAAAAGATTAAAACAAAATCGCCTAGTAAAACAAAAGTCATATCTTGTAAGTGGATGAATAAAAAAACAGAAAAAATTATACAGGTAACAATAATAATAATAATAAATAATTTAAAAATAAAATATAAAAAAAGCTAGAACTTATGTTTTAAAAAGTAGTACGTCTATCATTTAAAAATAATTACAAATCACAAAAAGTATTCATTTATCAAAATACTAATAATAAAACGAAACGATCTTTTCAACGAGTAAAAAAAATGAACTGAAATTATCAAATACAAAAATTTCACAGTAAATGATTGGATTAAATTTCATTTTGAAATATCTTTTTATATTCCGTGCTAGATGCGGATGATGCCATATGCATCTCATTCAAATCAAACACAAATGAAAATAAAATAAAATTCTGGACAGAAAAAAAAAATCAATTCTAAAAAAAAAGGCGAAAAACGAATGTAAGAGAGAGAAAAAAAAGGAAAGAGCGGCTAATGCCCTTTTTATTATCCAAAAAAACTGATCAAAGCAAACACGTGTCGTTACAACCAGCGAACTCCACCTCACGTGCGGGTCCCATCTTCTACCTTAAACGTCTCTCATCCAATCGCGTTTAACCACGCAACCACATCAATTCGCCGCGTGTCGGTCATGATCACACTTCCGCCGTCGATCTCCCCGTTGCGCCATCGCAGCCGTCAACTGAACGAGAATTCAACTTTATCTACTCTCAATTTCTTTTTTTTTCATTTATCAACTTCTATTTTATCTTGTTTCAATTTCAAGCTCGCAACTTTACATGTGGATTTGCAATCACTTGCGGATAAAGCTCTTTTCTGAGGATCCCTTTCTTTTCAGCGTCTTCTTTTTCTTCTCTCTCTGACAGAACAAGAGAGACTTTTCTGCTTTGTTCATTCGTTGTGGGTTTTGAAGCCGAGGAAAACTTAATGGCTGAGGTTTTGACCAAGGCGAGTTTCGTTTCTTCTTTGCTCGGTAGTAGTCATCGCCACCATCGAAGGGGGACGGTTCTCGATTCTCGTAGCTTCGTTTCTGGCGTCGGAGGGTACCCTTCTCTCAAGTTAAAGTCTCAGATTCGCAGATCTTGGTCCTCTTCTGAGTTACAGGGTAAAAAGCTACACTTTCATGTAAATAGAGGAATACCCAACAGGGTCAGTTCGCGGTTGAGAGCTTCAACTGGTGCTCAGGTTTGTAATATTTCTACTCCTTTACGGAATTTGCTTTATCCTTAATTCCATTCTTTTTAGGAATTGGAACCTTTTTGTTGGTGGGAATTTTGTTAATTTGCGTGGCATGTTTGTTTCCAAATTGCTTGTATTTTTTTTTTAGTTTTTATTGGGAAGATTTTTGTGTTTTTCTGACGGGTTTCTGGATATTTCTTGTGAAGTATTGTAGATGGCCATGTTTATTTGATATATTATGGATTTTAAAGGTAATTAAGACGTTTTTCTATTGTTGGGAATTTTGTGAATTTTCATGAAAAAGTTCGAAATTTCTTATATTGTATTTTGGGGAGATTTTGTGTTTCTCTCAAGGGGATTTTTGGAGCTTATGGAATTTTGATATGTAACTCTTACAGTTTGTGTTTTTTTTTTTTGTGTGTTGGTAATTTTCCTTCGAACTTTCCAAATTACATATATTGATATTCTAATGGGGCAAGATTTTGTGTTTTCCTGACGGGGTTTCTGAACCTTTCCTGTGGAATTTTGCAGATGAACTTTAGAATAGGGAATGTTCAGAAATGGTGGGAAAAGGGGCTTCAACCCAACATGAAAGAGGTGATTTCCGCCCAAGACCTTGTAGAATCACTGTTAAACGCAGGGGACAAGTTGGTGGTGGTTGATTTCTTCTCTCCTGGTTGTGGTGGCTGCAAAGCCCTTCATCCTAAGGTATTCGTCATCCCCTTGATCTAATTCACAGATCAACCCACATGACAATTTTTAATATCATGATCTGTTAATGTGTATTGTTGTTCTGATGTTCCTTGGTTTATGGTATGACAGATATGTCAACTGGCAGAGATGAATCCTGATGTTCAATTCCTTCAGGTGAATTATGAGGAGCATAAGTCCATGTGTTATAGCCTCAATGTCCATGTTCTTCCTTTCTTCCGCTTCTATAGAGGTGCTCATGGTCGATTGTGTAGCTTTAGCTGCACCAATGCCACGGTTAGTATACATGCTATGTCAATTTTATATCATATCTTTGGCCTTTGACTATTTGTTCATTATTAAATGATTTAGTAACAGCATTCAATTTGATTTTAATTACAGATCAAGAAGTTCAAAGATGCATTGGCCAAGCACTCCCCAGATAGATGCAGCTTGGGCCCAACCAAAGGGTTAGAGGAGAAAGAGCTCCTTGCTCTTGCTGCCAACAAAGATCTTTCGTTCACCTATTCACCAAATACCTTACAACCTGAACATGCAGATGAAGAGTTGGTTTCTGCTTCCACTCCTGTTCCTAGTTCAGAATCTCTTCATTCATTGACTCTCATTTCTGAGGTCTCCGAAGAGAAAACCTTGACCACTGCTGGGAGATGATGTGGTCAGTTTGTAACCAAAATCCATCATCTGGTTCCATACCTTGTACAGTGTATAGGTTTGTTTTAGTGCAATATATCTTCATGCAGTATACTTGTGAGAATGAAGATATCATTGCAGATAAAGTCAAATAGTGTGATATATAGGTATAATGTATTCCTCCATGGCATGTCTTTTTGGATCCATGCCTTGCTAGGATTAGGGAAGATAAAAGTTGGGGAATTAGAAGTTACCCTTTTTTGTGTGTGAGAAGAAATCATGTCCTATTGTTGTAAAATGAATGTCATTTTATTCATCAATGGATAGTTTGTTTCTTTCTCTGAGCAATACTTGTAATATTTAATTATTTTCCCTAGTTGTGTATTTTTCTGAGGTAGTAATCATGCCAAGTGCATGTTAAGATATGAGGTATTGTGGTTCTGAGATGACGTTCTGGTTTGAAGAACTTGTGGTTGAGCTTCTTACCTTAAAGAAGGAAATGGTACTCTAATTTTGAAGGGAATGAACCTTATTGGATAGACTTCATATATTTGTTAGGTTTTAAAAGATATCTTTATTATTTTCTGAATTTGTTTATCTGAGTTTCATTATAGGAAACAAATACGTATTTTAAATTGTTTATGTTAGCTTTTTATAGACGAAGTTTTGATGATGTTTCAAAGTTAAGTCTCAAGTGTTTTTGTTGTAAGAAGATTTTTGTAAAGACTTATTTTGTGTTAAAGTTTTTGTAATTTAGTAGATTTATGTATAAGATATGGTTTATCTTTAATTTTATGTATTGCCTGTCTTAGATTGTGTTAAAATTTGTTTTGAATAAGAAAATCTCATCATTTTATATTCAAGATAATTTATTATCAAATTATAATAATCGATTATCAATAATCAATTATGACTTGTCATAATCGATTATTATGAGAATTTTTAAGCAAATTTTTTACTATTGTGCATTCATTAAATGCATAATACAAAATCAGAGTGGGACTCATTTTAAAATACACAATATGAAATTAGTTTATTTCGAAAATCTTATATATTTAGTTGTGTGCTTTGATAATTGTGTTCTAGAATTTATGTAACCTTTATTTTTTGGCTTTGAGAACTTGGTGTTGGCATAAAGTGATAACTTTTACGGAAGTTGTGATTGAGTATTATTGCGGTTGCTGAGTTAAAATCAGTTATCTTTTGTGAAGATTCAAATGAAGTGTTTATCTTTCGTGAAACATTTGGAGCAAGTGTTCATCTGTTATTTTCTTTATAATTGTAACCGTTTATTGGTTTGTAATAGTGAAACTTTAATTTTTGCTTGAGATTAACAACTGGATGCAGGATTTATGTGATCTGAATCAGTATAGAAATCATCTATGCAATTTTCTCTCTTCCTTACTTTTTTATTTGTTTATAATATTATTAAGGAATTTATATTTTACGAAAAAAATTATTAAAGATATTATTTGTGATAAGAAATCAATTCACCCCTCTTAATTTGTTGTATATTATTCTGCTGCACCGATACAATTGTTTATCTAAATATACATTCAATAACCTTTATGCAAGTAAAACATTAACCAGAAAAGCACTTAATTGACTAATTTTTTTTAGATTTATAACAGTAAGTCAATAGTTTTATCTTACTAACAAATTTAGTTGACTTATTTTTGTAAGATTGATAATAAAATTAATGAAATGGTGCTTGATAAAACAATCATTGAATAAATAGGTAAGAAAAAATGGCAGAATATCTCAGAAGATAGGATGATAAAGATATGGAAGATTTGGTTGGAAAGAAGGGTTTGGAGTGTTGGGAAACATTTAGGCAAATGGAAAGAAGTTGGTGGTTGAAGATTTGGAATTGACATGAAACCAAAAGAAAGAAGAAAATTGAGGTGTTGAAGAAAGGGTGAACGTGGCCGTTTTTGCTTTGCTCAACTTTTCAAACAATGTGGTCCATTTCAGATTTTGAAGGTCCTCTTTTTCTCCTCAGTCTCACACCATTCACGTGGTGATGTGCTATTCCACCCATTTTTCTCTTTCATTTTCTTTTACAATAATTTCATAGATTGTGTTTTTAGTATTTTTTTTGTAAATCTTGTTTTGGTCTTATATAGTTGTGTCATGTAAATTTAATTACCCATATGTATATATTATCTGATATTCTAAAGTTAAATAATTTTGATCTACTGTTAATAAGTCAAGTAATTGCTAACAAAAAAGAGATTACATATTTGTAAATAATAACAAGATCAATTACTAATCTATCAAAAATATTAATAGTAAAGTTTAATAACAAAATTTTAATATATTTTTCCTTACAAATAAGATTATATTTTCTGATAAAGATTGAATGATAGTGATCGATGAATCAACAATTTTACAATATTAAAGAACTGTATATATGATTAAAATATTATAAGAAGAAAAATTTTAATGTTCAAAAATTACAAAAACAAAAAATAGATTTAAATCTATTTTTCATCCATAAAAATTAAAAATATGTAGACAAATTACAACAACTCACAATTATCAAGTACTTTATTTAACCAACTGAAATAAATAGTATTTTTAGTACTCATTTTTTGTTTGAATATGATTTTACTTTCAGTACTTTTTATTAATTTCAATTTCAATTTCTAGAAATGTGTGAATTTATATTCCTTTTAATTTTCAAGCTTAACATTTAGAAGTGATTCTTTACGGTATGAAAGATAGACTAAATTCATATATTTTCAAAAATTAAAAGATTAAATGTGTTATTTGAATATGTAGAGATAAAAACCAAGTTTAACACAAATTAAGAAACATACTTTCTTTCGTTGTATTAGTTTGGTCTTAAGTGAAGAACTATTAATGGCAAGTTATCAATATACGTAATGTCTCATCGGAGCAAATGACCAATCATAAGGTTTTCATTGTCAATGGGTATTCATTTATTTTGATGTTGTATGTGTTATGTTTGAACAGATATTTTTTTTACTAATGATGTACATTGTTATTTAAGATCTAAATTCTTAAAAATAACATCAGATTATGGTAATTATGAATGGATATTTTAGAAGATTTAAGTTATGATATGTGGATAAGATTTTTATATTAAGTATTATAATTTAATTTTATTTGTTCTACATTGCTGCCAATAAATTAATTTGTTCTATATTGATGTCAATGTCTTTTCCTATTTAAACATTTTCTTCTTTATTATCTTCATCCTTAGATTTAGTTCCAATTCCAATCCATTAATCACCAAGAACATCAAGAGTAACGTATAAGTTTGTTACATCAATTAAGTCGAATAAAGTAATGATGAAATAAAAAAATACATTTCATAATTCATTGTAGGCCAAAAGACCTAAAACTTAATATTTTTTTATTAAAGAAAGTACCATTTTCTCTATTCACCTTTATAAAATCCCTCAACTTTTTAGTTGACTGTTACTGCAGTATATGTAGTTTGGCATGCTAATATATGGTTCTTAATTTTCATAAACTGTAGCGGTATGAATTTTTTCCTCAACTCATTTTCCTGTCTGTGTGATTAATGGTATATAGCGTGGGTTGCAGAATCTATCCAGTTTGGTCGAAATCCTGCTGCATGGAAGTCTTCGGAAAAAATTGAGTACAAAAAGCAAGGAAATGTATCAAATCAAAATCAATATGTGAAGTGAATCAGTGAGTGAAAGTTTTATTCTCTTTCTCTGTCTCCTTCCCGTGTGTAAATGATTATCTGTATGCAATAAATATTTATATCTTAAAATGTTTAATACAGTGGATCTTGTCTATTTTTTTTTGTTCGGATTCACAAAATGTCATCCATTCTTGCTAACGTTTGCACCTTTCACATGTTTCGAGTCCAATGTCTCCTAAATTGCTCCTCTGCCCTTCAAATAAGAGAGAGCAGAGTCTCGATATATGCATGTGCCCAAGTCATTCAGTTAGGAGAAAATCATTCAGAGATACACAGTTAGTTGGATATTCTGTTGGTAAGGACAATAAGTATTCTTGTATCCTCTTGAAATTAGCTTTCTTTCCCTCACTTTCATTCCAATCCGATTCCTCTAATCAAAGGCCCTTGAATTATGAATTATAAACTACTCTTCACCTCCACTTCTAAATTGTATTGAATTTTTCAACAGCCGAAACATAATGTGCAGTACACAAGTGTATCATTTCTCACTCAAATGGAAGGACAACTTTATTCCACAAAACAACTATAAAAGAGAAATCAAAGTATTTATATTATGCAGTATAGTACAAGTGTGTCATTCAAAGCTCCTGTACTTCCTTGTTCTTGTCGCTGACTACATGAGCCTCAGCTTCAGCTTCTTTTATCTGCCTTTCTATATCAGCTTTCTTTTGAAGGAGCGGTTCTATTTTTGCGTTAATTTTTTCAAGTTTTTGCTTCAGAGAGCTAAGATCCTTGGTTTTGTCCTTTCCAGTAAGTTTGTTCTTCTTCTCTTTCTTGTCTTTGTCTTCTTTTTTCTTCTTCTCTTTCACTTCCTTCCCACCGTCTTTTTCTTTGTCTTCCTTTTCACCTTCCTCTCTGATTTCTTCTATAGTAATATCCCTTACAGAAACTTCAACCTTGCCATCCTCTTTTTCACCCTCCTTTTCATCATCTTTCTCCTTTTTTTCCTTTTTGTTATCCTTGTTTTTCTCCTTCTTATCTTTTTTCTTCTTTTTCTCAATTTCTTCTTCATCCTCACCTTCATCATCTTTTCCCTTCTCTTCCATTTTGTGATCCTTATCTTTCTCCTTCTTATCCTTTTTCTTTTTTTTCTCATTTTCTTCTTCATCCTCACCTTCATCATCTTTTCCCTTCTTATCCTTTTTCTTCTTTTTCTCAATTTCTTCTTCATCCTTACCTTCATCATATTTTCCCTTCTCTTCCTTTTTATGATCCTTGTCTTTCTCCTTCTTATCTTTTTTCTTCTTTTTTTCATTTTCTTCTTCATCCTCACCTTCATCATCTTTTCCCTTTTCCTTTGATGTGTCTGTTTCTTCATCCTTGTCCTTTTTTTCCTTTTTCTTCTCCTTCTCTTTCTTTTTCTTCTTCTCTTCATCGTCATTTCCTTCTTTTTCTTTGTCCTTCTTTTCCTTTTTCTTCTTCTCCTTGTCCTTCTTTTCACCGTCCTCCCCATCATCTTTTCCATCCTTATCATTTGCTACATCAATTTTGTCATCCTTTTCCTTCTTCTTTTCTTTCTCTTTCTTTTCCTTCTTCGCATCAGTTTTGTCATCCTTGTCTTTCTTTTCCTTCTTCTTTTCGATCTTCCCTTCGTCATCTTCTTTCCCCTTTTCCTTTTTCTTATTATCCTTTTCCTTTTTCTCATCACCATCCTTCCCTTTAGCTTTTAAATCTTTACCTTTCTTCTCTCCCTCTTCATCTTCCTCTTCCCCTTTTTCTTTCTTCGCTTTCTTTGGTTTATTTTTCAGTTCCAGTTCTACCTTAACCTTCTGTTCATTTAAATCACCTGGCTTGTCATCCTTGATATTGATGTCATGGGAGATTTCCATATCTTTATTATCTTCACACACTAATGATGAAAAAACCTCAACTAAATCTGACAAGTCCCTGAAACATGCACATGTAAAACAGTCAAGCCATTAATTTAAACAAATTGCGTAATACAACTACTTGCAAGACATTAGTTAAACCCCAACATACTGCTTAAACAAAATACACCTACTTCAGAAACAATGACAGAATACACAGCCCAAGCTAAGCAAATAGAAATCCACCAAGTCCATACAGAATACCCAACTAGGCTAACCAAACCAAGTGCAAAATAGAAGGATGACAAATTGATATATATATATATATATATATATATATATATATATATATATATATGAACATTTACAATAGATACAAATGAGTTTTCACTATTATTAGACATGGAATTATAAAAGGCACTAAATTCAGTAAAATCATTAAACAATTGAACTAATTTGAATAAATCCACAAAATCAAGCAAAACACTACCAATCAGTTCGCATTTTGTTTTTTCTCCATTTTGGTTATGTAAGCAGAAGCATACGACAATATCATAACCAAAACAAACTACATTAAAGGGGGAGAAAAAAGGCAAAAGCTGGATCACTGAACTTACGAACAAGATCCGAGATCATAAACAACAGATTCAACCAAATAATTAGCAAACAAAACCTATTAACCACACTCTCCAAGTCTCACCAAGCACAAAAGATTCCCAACGAGGGACGCATAAACATTACATTTACATAAGCTAATTTGCTTAATTAAACATGCAAACCTCTGCTGTAAAAAATCCAACATTATCTTTAATTACAATCATCGAAATCCCAATCAAGTGCTCCATACACGTAGTGAATTGCCTCTTCCTCCAAAACATTCTATAAATTTTACATCTTCTGGACGAAAATAATTAATAAAAAATCTTACGAACGAAATCTGGGCGTGAAAAAAGAATCCAACAAGATCTATAAACATTCGATTCCCGGTAATGATCATAATTTAAACACAACTAATTCAATTTTCCACTGTGGAAAGCACAGATTATGATCTGAATCGATAAAAGTAAGAGGATTGGATGAACAGGTAAAAGTAAACGTACCTGTTGTGAAAGCTTGGGATGGGAGAAACTGAAGAGGAGCTTCTGGAACGATGGTGACTGAGGAGAGGCTTTCTTTTGTTGTATTTATAGCATTTTCCCGATCCATTGAGTGCGACATTTTGTAACGTGTCGGTTGCACAGGCATTGACGCGTACACAAGGAAATATAATTGAAGAAGCGGTATCCATTTCTACAAGACAAAAACCTTTCTCTTCCCACACTTTGACGGTGCTTTTTTCTCCCTTCTTCCGTGTTCCAGACGCGCATTTTCCATTGGATAATTATTACAATTTTATAAAATTATTCATAAATTTAAATGTTTTTAATTAAATTTTTTATTTATTAAATATTTAAAATTAAAATTTATATATTAAATTTGCAAGGTGCTTGTAAGATATTTTTCATTAAAATAATACAAAATTATTTAATTACAGTATTATTTTATATTATTCACGAATGACGTGAAAACAACATAACAAAATATCAATCACATAAACTCAAATAAAAAATTTAAGAACTCAGAATAAAATAAAGTTTAAGAGGGACTCAATATACTTTAATTTATATAATTTAGTGTCTGCATAAAAAAATAAAAATCACTCCTCCTAGTAATTGATATACATGACAGAAGCTATCTCTAAACCTTGGTAAACACTAAAGGAAAAATCAAACACTTGTGACTTGTAAGATTGTCCTTGTTCTGCTGCTGTGCCACTCAGACTTCCAAAACACAAGGAACGATTCCTTTAACTCCTCTTTACTCTTTCACCAAGCAAAGAACAACCCCTTAATTCATGATATAGACTCCTTTTTCAATGAATCAGATAATTAAAAAGTGTATTATTAGGTATTATGTTCTTATTTTACTGAAGAATACAAATAATGAACCACTGATTCTTGAATGATACTATTGTACAAAGTTACCTTCACAATAACTCGCATAAATCTGAGTTTAATTTACATGCACTGTTAATGTACAATAGTTTTATACAAACTTTCAGTGAGATTTAGCCATGATAAATTCCTGCTGAATGTGTTTGTATAAAAATATTGCACACTGATATTGTATATAAAATTTTCCTATGAAACTTTTATAGAGCTTTGTCTGAGCCATAATTCATACATAACCATGTAAAACGCATCAAAGTCGTGGGGGGGTGAATGCCATTGGAAGTGTTTCCTGACCTTCAAAACATTCTTTTGTAACATCAAGTATTTGTCAGAACTGATGATATCGTTGAGGATCTTTTTGAGTAAGGGGATGTCTGAGGTGGTGACAACAACTGAAAATCTCTTCCAGTTCAACACATCAGCGAAGGGAAGGTCATAGTAGTTTTCAATGATCACTGGAACACAACCATAATATAGAGAGTCTCCAATACGAGCTGTGTTCACTTCAATGCCCTTAACATGAAGGCAGAACTTGCTTCCTAGCAACTCATCTGCATATGTTGTTTTAAGTCTTCCATGGTGCACAAAAATTTCCGAATCATTTTTCCATGTCTGAAGAAGCTTTACACGTACTGGGGAATTAACTCCCCCTGCAAAGAAAGCTAGCCTTTTCCTGTGGTTCAAAATCAAAAAACAGCAAAAAGATTGTGCTTGATATACTGAATAAAATCATTGTTGTGATGCTGCTTCATATGCTACCAGGTCACTAACTAAATAAATCCATTTGTAATTTGTAACTAAAAAGTACTGCTACCTCTTTGATGAATCAAGGCTAGGGGGATTTCCTTTTCTTGGCCAAATCTGTGGTAGGCATGTATCCTTATGAGCAATACACCCAGTAAGGAAATAACTAGATGAGCATACAACTTGAATAGCATTGAATTTCACATCAGGTGTTTTGTTCATGGCAGGCCTTCCAATTGAATGACAAGCAACATAAAAGTGATCAGCACCACCTGTGCGATTCCAATATGGATACTTGTGACTGATGTTCTGAATGTAGTCTCTAATGAAGTCTTGTATACCTCCTACACCAACTCTTCTGTCATGCCGCAATCTTGCTATGGAAAAGGGCAGAAAGAAAAGATCTGCTTCTGTTGGTTCAATTGTAATGAAATGGCTCTTCATAAGTGTCTTTTTCAGGTAACTTTCACTCGCATAATTGCCATCAGGTTCAGATTCCAGAGGCAAAAGCACGTTTGCAAAAGGATCATCTTCCCTGTGAGGATAAACATATATCTTTAAGCTCCTATTCATTTCTTTATAGTCTTCCAGAAAAATATCTCTGTCATGGAACACGTCGTTGTTATTCTCAATATTTCCTGAATCATAAAAAAAGCATTCCCCAGATACTGGAGTTAAGACAGTAAAGTTCATACTCTTTGTAGATTCCTCAGCCTACCGACTGAACCCAATAACACCTAAGTTTGTTTTATGATGAGGCACCTAAAGCTACTAGATATACAACATTAACCCTTCAAATTCTACTCCTTATATCTCTTAATATAAACATCATCGTTATACGAAAAATGTTGAGATAAGCTTAGCTACTGATCCTTAAAACCTAACTATTGAGTAAAACAGAACCCTGAAAATGAGTAAAATCCCCAAAATAACAAATGCTAGAAGAGGATATCGTCTCACAAGTTTTATTTGAATCAAGGGTTCTGTATTTTACAGTAAAATTCTCCATAGGGTTGCTTAATGAGTAATTTTCTACAATAAGAAGGTTGTGTACTTGACATATTCATATTCTTAACATTTATTTTACTGAAATTCTGAATTCAGTTTACATTTAGCAAATTAGTAATATACTTTTGAAATCTTCCATGTTAGAATTACACATGTCCATATCCCAGATACAAGTATCATACATACATAACCTTCTCTTATTGAATACAATAATCAATGTAACCAGCATCTGCATAAACCAATATCTACATAACCTTCTCTTATAGAACACCCAATATCATGCCAAAGTCAAACAAATCCAGGTTCCCACAGCCTAGTACAGATGTCTACAGGTCCTACTAACATCCTCAACTTCCCTTCGCACTAAAATAAACAAGTGAATCATTCAACTAAGACTGTTCATTTGACAACAAGAAAGCCACACACAAAATTCTTTTCATAAGCATATAAACCGAAAAGAAAGGTAAAAAACGAAACTTTTGCGTACCCTTTGGGCTGAACTGCTGTGGAAGGGGCAGACCCCGTTGACTTTGTGGTCTGAGTTCATACCCCAATCGGAAAGAGTGAGACATGGTGGAGTCAGAAGCATTATTGTGGAAGATAGGATCAAAGTGGGGTGTGGTGGAAATAGAAGGGGTAGTGGAAAAGAGAAAGGGTGGTTTGAAAAGTGAAGTGGCATGGTGGTTGTGATGGGAGAAGAGGTTGGAGGTGGAGTAAATGTAGAAGAGAATGAAAAGAGAGGTGAAGAGTGCTAAAGTTGTGGGGATGAAGAAGAAGCCGCTGAGAGAGCCTGCAACACGGCGTTGAGAGTAGTGGTAGAGGAAGGAAGAACGAACCATGGCATGAGGAGAGAGCCAGAGAGAGAAAGAGAGTGGAAGGAACAACAGACAGAGACCAAGAATAAAAGTCAGAACACAAACGTTTGATTCCGGTAGTAATGCACTGTGATTAAGTAGTTTTTCTCTGCATGAATCTTCAAGTTAGATCACAACTGAATTATAACACCAAGAGTTTGAGTCTTGAAAAGTAATTATTTGAGCATTCAAGTGTGTCTAACAATTGGTATTCTAAGATTATAAATCGATGTGATAGAATCTTTCATACCACAAAATCATGAATGAACTAATTAATTTTTAGGCGTAAAAGTGAAATTTTCATAGGATTTTTATGGTTGTATCCTAAATCAACTTTATTAAATATCCATGTTCGCTTTCTTTTTTAAATATAATGTTCCTTGTAAATTCGAAAAGGGTTATTTTTCAAAGGAACAATTTCATTTTCCAAATAAAATGTAATAAATGAGTTACTAAAATTGTTAGATATAAAAAATGGAATTTTTATAAAATTTTGTGATTATTAACTCAACTTAACTAAACATACATATTTTATTTTTTCAATATAATATCTAAATTATCCTTTGTAAGAATTTAGGAAAAGAACTGATTACCAAATTCGGTTTCCAAAAAGTAATGCAATTGAAATAATGAGTTATAATTTTCTCATTAGTGTTTTATGTACAACAATTTGAATTCAATGACAAAAGATGTTAATATACAGTCAAGCATAATTTAAAAAACATCTAAGGACATACTACAACAACATGCAAGCTACATGGAGTCTGACTTTGGACATTTATTGATGTGATCCTAAAATCAAAGTTTTCAATAAAATAAGAGATTGATGAATACTTTTCAAGAAGGAAAGTAAAAAAAATTGTAAATCATTAAAATAAGGTTTGAGAAAGTTGGTTTGAATATTCGAATACAGTGAACCTAGGTTAGAATGGTTAACCTCAAATGCTTATGTGTAAAATGGAATCTCACGTCTTTATCTAGAGTATATGAGATGCAGTTATAAGTAATTTTTATAATTTTAATTGAATGAAAACATATTCTCAATATTCTCACGTATATGAAGAAAAAAAACTTATCTGAATTCATTGTAAAGTTTTTTCAATAAATTGTTTTCACTTCTCTTACTTTTTTTTATATGGCTTCTTGATGATATAGAAATTATCAAGAAAGTCTTCTTATGTCAAAATCATCTTTTCTCTCTATTTCTTAAAACGTAGAATAAAGAAAAACATGACTTTAATTAAATTTACAAGTGTCATGACAGTACAAGTTTATAACTATACATATCCATATAGATAGATAACATCATCATGTTAATATTGACTTGTCCATAATACTCATACTTTCAACATGGCCAATAAAAGTTTTAGGTAGTAGTCCTTTAGTTAACAAATTTGTTATCATCAAATCAGTACCAATATGTTCAGTCAACAATTAAGAAGATATTAAACAAATTTCCTAAGAGATAATGTGATTATAAGGAGTGTATAAAGTGAATTGGATCCCATGAATATAGGAATATATCTCCAAACTGTTTCAATGTTAATTATCCCTTGAATCTAGTAGAAGATAATTGGATTTTAGGGTTGAGGGTTCCCTATAAATAAAGGAGCTAAGATGGGTGGTAAGATACTCCAAGTTAAAGCATTCCAATGGTTTAGAGAGTGAAGAGAGAAATGTGAGTGGGTTTTGAAGGAGAACGCGTGGAAAAAAGTGCAGAGTTTAAAGTGAAGATTGAAGGGTCTAATTGAAGCATTGAGTATTCAAGTAAGGGGAGCTAACATTCTTGTTTTCTTTCTTACCTTCTTACTTGTATATGTGTGGATATGTTGAGTTGGGTTAAATTATGGTCATAAGGGAAGCTAACTTGTTAAATGGGTTTTATGTGTTGGAATGTATGGTATGATCAATGGTAAATTTGATTGTTTGATTTTGAGACAATGATAATGATGATATGTGTGAGGGAAGCTAACATGTCTTTTACTGTTTGTGTTCATATGTTGTTCAAAAATGTGTTTTCTATTGAAGTGTAAAAGTGAAGCTTGTGTTTTCTTCTTGATGAATGTGTCGTAGGGTGAGTTGTGTTAATAGTGGTTGTTGTATATTATTGTGTGCATGTTTTTTAATGTGTATATGTTTGAGTATGTGAGGTACAATTATATATAAATTAGGTGTTGTATGTATGAGCTTCAATTAGAGTAGTGGTGTGATATTTTTTACTCTTTATAAGTGTTGTTCAAGCTTTGTTCAAAGTGACTCTTCAAGTGGTTAGCTCTAAGTGGATCCCTCTTGGCAGGTGACTCAATTGAGTAGAGGGTTCTTAAAGCAATTAGTTTAGAGGACAAATGAATTCCTTTAGGTATTAGCTCTATGAAATGATGTTTGGGTTTGCTTGAATATGGGTGTTAGGTTCTTAAAGTGTTTAGCTAGGAGGACGGCTAAATCCCTCTGGACATGTAGCTTTGTGAATTGGTGTTTAGTATGCATGAATGTAATGTAGGATTCTTAGAGTGATTAGTTCAGAAGATGGTTGAATCCTTCTAGATAGATAGCTCTATGAGCTAGTGTTTGATGTGTGGATGCTTGGACTCTTGAGTGGTTAGTTTATAGGACAATTAAACTTATAAAGGTAGGTAGCTCTATGGATAAAGATTTTGTTGTGAGCGTGAGGATGTTAAAGCGATTAGCTTGAATGAAATCATTATGGACAGGTAGATTTATGACCTAGTGTTTTTGGTGGTGTGAGCAAGTACCTCAATAGGTGCTTTGAATGGGTTGTTAAGAGAAGGAATGATGCATAAATCTTATATTTGGTGTGTTTTAGAAATTGTTGGTAATTGGTTTTTATTATTTAAAAAAATTTGGGTTCTATTAGTAACTATTGAGATGTGTGAACGTGATCTTCGAAAAACTCTGGTTAGGAAATATAAGATTTTTAAGTCTATCCATTTGTGACTCAAATCTCTATTTTGGGAGTCTAACTTGGTGAACTTCCGTGTATTTTTACAAATGAAAATACTTTTGGAAAAGTTATGTTTTTTTTTTCATATTCTGGATTTTAAATGCTATGTGAATTTATTTTCAAAACTAGGGGTTTTGTTGGGTTATGTTAGCATGCCTTTTTCTTTTTGTGTGCATGTGTGTTTAACTATGATGATTGTGATTTATCATAGAGCAGATGATAGAATATGTGTTAAGAAAGATGCAGAACACTAGAGAGCGGTTAAGATTAGGAGAAGTTTTGGACAATCTTATAGTGTGATGTTTTATATTTATTTTACATTTTCAATTAAGTTTTTGTTTGTAAAACAATTATTTTCATTAAGATTCATATATAACGATAAAATTCATTTTAACTACGTAATGAAATAGGTTTATTCGTGTTAGTTACATACGCGTATAAATACACAAACAAAATATAGATTGATTAATTATGACTATAGATCTCATCAATAAAAAGACAAGGCGATAAGTATCATTATATTGCAACTTAACCTAAATAGACTATTTAAGTATCCTTCATGGCTAATCAAGAAAATCCAATCACCAAAAGTCAATTACATTGTATCGAACCACAAAAAAAAATATTCATTACAATAAATGAAACAACCACTTATTGATATCATTTTAGCATCCACTATAGTACCTAATATCTTTAACCAAACAAAAGAATTTTAATTCATGTTTCTCTAAAAAAAAATACAAATAAAAATAAAAAATATGAAACAAAAGTCATATAAAAAAAACTTCAAAAAGTAACCTTAAGAAATTGATAAGAGTGCCTTTTAGTAGTCTAATAAGTTAAAGTCAAACCCAAAAAAAAATATAAAAATTAAAAAATAATTAAATTCAACTTAAAACTTTTATAGTGTTAAAATTCTAGGAATTATGATATATAAAGAATTCAACCTTTTATATAAAATGTCGAACTAAATGTTATAGTATTGATAGGAATAACCAATATATAACATGATAATTGTTTCTTTTTTTCCCCTTAACATATTCAAAATGTCAAATTTAATATTATTAACTTCTATATCATCTTCTGAATATATTTCCAACTCATGTCCTTGCGCTCCCTTTATTTATTTTTATTATCAATTTATATTAATCGTGTCAATCCTATTCTTTTCTATATATTTTCAACTCAATTTTTTACACCTCACATTGTTTTTTCTTGATTTTTAATATAAATTAACCATTTTAATCTACATCATCGTCACCTTAGTTGACATTGGATTTTGAGGTAAAATTTGAAGTTAAGGTACCATATTATTACTTTTAACCATAAATATTGTATTTCACAATACAATGCTAAAATAGATCAGACATATTTAAAAAAGTTCAATATATCCTTGCTTTTTTCAACAGCACACACATGATAAAAAAAATCCAACATACTCAAACTTAAACATGTGATAAAATTTATAAATAATAGATCATTGATCTCATCACTTTCCCAATTATATTCCACTTTACATCATCATTAATCCTCAATTATTTAGTGGTTTTTTTAATACCAATCAATTAGTAATAGTTGCAACATGCAATGACAAAATAAAGGAAGTATCGTCATAAAAATCTTTAAAAACTTCATAAATACAAGCACATTCTCAATCAATTTTTTTCTGTGACATCCTCCTTCTCTATTAGCTAAAAATAATAAATTGTTTGTTTATATTGTATAGCAACATCTAGCATAAAAAAGGTGAAATTTCACTTATCTGATACACTATGTAGGGATATAATTACTTAAGTAGGTATGCTTAGTTTGCACATCTCTTGAAAGTTACTAACCTATTAAAAGAATATTTCATATGATTGCATGCAACTTTTATTTTATTAATTGAGGAATCAATTTCGTGTTTTCTCTCATTTTTCAAAATACGAGTAAAACATCTTATATATGCATGTACTTTCCATTCAATAAAGTATAATGATACCAAACATTCATGTCTCCTATCAAATATGAATTAACTAACTTGTTTACCTGGTTTTTATCAACAATTTAGAGAACAATTTTTTTCATTTTCATCCTTTCATTATCTTTCAAAAACTAACAATTAAAATCTTAATCCAATTAGAACCAAATTACAAACTAGAGTTCAAATTAATAGAAGTGTATCATTATAAATTAAGTCATGGATAGGTAAACACTATTGAAAAAAAGAACAACATGTTGGTGCAAGGTAAGATCTCGCTTTTCAAAATACAAGTAAAACATTTTATATATGCATGTACTTTCCATTCAATAAAGTATAATGATACCAAACATTCATGTCTCCTATCAAATATGAAATAACTAACTTGTTTACTTGTTTTTATCAATAATTCAAAGAAATTTTTTTTTCATTTTCATCCTTTCCTTATCTCTCATAAACTAACAATTAAAATCTTAATCCAATTAGAACCAAATTACAAAACTAGAGTTCAAATTAATAGAAGTGTAATCATTACAAATTAAGTCATAGATAGGTAAACACACTATTGAAAAAAAGAACAACATGTTGGTGCAAGGTGGGGAGGGGGGATAGAGCATGTAAGCATTTTAAACTTTTTTGCATGTAGACATTTTAAACCTGTTTTGAAATTGAAGTAAAAGTATAAAAGTAAAGGATAGATACACAAAATTTATACTAGTTCACCCTTAATGTAAGGGCTATGTCCAGTCTCTTAAAAACATGCTTAAGATATTCCACTAATAAAATATTTCCATTTGATTAAAACATGAGTATCAACCTCTCTAGGTCTCATAAGTATCAACTTATCTAAGTCTCATGAGTACCAACCTTTCTAGGTATCACGAGAGTTAACCTCTCTAGATATCATGAGTATAAACTTTTTCAAGTATCACAAATATAAACCTCTTTAGGTATCACGTGTATAAACCATCTATAGATTCCTTCTTAACCTCATCCTAAGATTAATAAATGTCAAATCAAGTAACAAGAACAACTCTCAAAGTAAAAGAGTAAGCTCACAGGGTAAAACTTCACTATGTGAAGAATATCACAATGGTTAATTACAACCATTATCACTCGCAACTAATAGAATTTGACTTTATAATCTTAATGTTTTTTCTTTTCAATCTTCTCTTTATAAAGTAGTATTTTTGTTGTTGTTCCATCTCAATATCATTTCTTCATAACCTTGTTCCTATATATATATATATATATATATATATATATATATATATATATATATATATATATATATATGTTATGGAATTACTATCATTCAGACTTATTCATCTTGCTTCTCTTTTGAGAACATTTTGGATATGACCTTCAAATTATTTTCTTTCTTTCAATCTTGAAATTTTCCTTATTTTCTTCTTTGAATTTCTTCTTTAATTTGTATTTCTTCATTTTAATTTATATTACTATTATAGCTTGAATATAATCTTCAAGATGTTCTTCGTGCAATTTGTAGTCTTTAAAATACTTCCTTGCTCTTGATTGATTTAAATCATATAAGATATTATTCAATATTCACAATATTCTATCAACGTAGATATTCTTCAAATATTCTTCTTCTTTAATCAAATCTTACACCAATAAGATTTCTTCTAATTCTTGATTTGCAAAATGATAAATTTGATATTCTAATTGTTGATTTAATATTCATTTTCAGCGTTCAGTTTTTTTTTGCTAAATAATGTATCAGGCGCACTTCTTTGTTTCGATGGGTCGTCTGGTTCCCTTTGTAGACTTTTGACTTTTTCGTGTTGTCTGGTCAACTTGTATCTAACTCATCTACGCACTATGGTCATTTGCTTTATTTGATTTGACTTTCAACTCGTCTGGTCTTACTTGACTTTTACTCATTTTGTCAATGTGATTCATCTTGTCACTTGGTTTGACTTCCTTAGAGTTTGGTCTTATCTTGACTTGTCTAGTCAATAGATATGACTTATCTAGTTTGGTGAAGCTTTCCACTTTGTCTAGTCTAGTTGACTTTTTATCTTAGCTCATATACTCTTCTCTTTCAAACTTATTTCACTTAGTTTATGATTGATATGTTTTAGATAGTGTCTAACTAGTGTATAGTTTAGTGATGACAAAGTTTAGTCTAATAATGCAGTCTTTATATGAGTGTATTCTATTTATTTTTTGGTTAAAGTGAGACTTAAATACTTGAACAATTGTAATTTATGTTTTCATTTCATTATAAATTTTGCTATCATGAAACCCACTTTATCAATATTAACATCTAATGGAGTTTGTAGTGTCTTTAACACAACAAACTCTAAGGACAAAGAAAATCCACAAATATAACAACTCAAGATTCAAAATATTAGGAAGAAGATAATTATTATTTTGTATATGTATGTTGTTCAATTTATATTTTTGTCAAGTGAGATATCCCTTATCTCATTATTATATTTTGATTTGGTATGAACAGAGTATTATTGATTTCACTTTATATCTGACATTATTCGGAGAAAGTGAACATTTAAATTGTATGTCATTGAATGTTTGACCTAGGAGATTTAAATCAATGATATTTGAATCATATTAAATGGTTAATTACATTAAAGCTTATTTATTCTAACTAGTAATTACAAAAATAATTTAAATTGATTTGGTATGATTTGATATGAACGGAGTATTATTGATTTCACTTTATATCTGACATTATTAGGAGAAAGTGAACATTTAAATTGTATGTCATTGAATGTTTGACCTAAGAGATTTAAATCAATGATATTTGAATCATATTAAATGGTTAATTACATTAAAGCTTATTTATTCTAACTAGTCATTACAAAAATAATTTAAATTGTTGTATGTAAATCAAATAGTCTATATATATATAATTACATTATCTATTATAATAATTATTATATGATAATTATTCCTACTTTGCTTTTTTGTTTCACATTTACTCTTTCTTTCCTTAATGAAAAAATGGTGAGATTTTGAATACATATTCATACGTACCCATTCGTTTGACAATTATCTTCAACTACCTTGGATGCACCAAAATAATATAATGACATTTAAAGAACATGAATAACCTTTGTTAACACTACCACATGGAACAACTAATATCTCTATAACACCAATTACTATTATTTTCACTATTCCAACAAGCATAATGCACGTTAATCCATTCTATATTATACTAATGGATCAAATTTCTTAAATATGATGTAATTAAACTAATGACTTTTGAATCATACACTGAGTCATAAATACTAATTTGATAATCTAAATAGGTCTCATGTTTCCCAAAACTTAGTTTTGAAGTTGTTGATTTCTGATGTGGCATTAAACGATGTTAGTATGATGTTGAGCGCAACTTGGTTAAACAAGTCAGAGAATAATTTTGCTTTAGACCACTGAGCGCTAGCCTTCATCGCTAAGCGGCCATTTTTGTGCATAGTCTAATGTTGAGCGGTGACAAGGTGTCGTTGAGCACCAATTACCACTGCAACTCTATAACCAAATTCATCTTAGTTCGTTGAGCAACGGTTGTTTTCGTTGAGTGAGAATTTTATTGAGAGCTTGGGCATTGGGTGCTCTCTTTTGTGAGAGCTTTCGCGATGAGCGTCAGTGAATTTTTTTGTGGTTTTCTACTTTTTGTTAGTTTGAATGGGTTGTTCTAAGTCTTATGCATGTTTATGGTGGAAATTATGATACTTTATGGATCTGTTATATAGTTGTGAGTATGAATAAAGTATGTAGTGAAAAGAATTTCAAGGAGAAGTTCTTATAGTTATTTCAAGTAGAAAAGGGTGGGGTATATGGTAAGAGGATAATAAGGTCCTTGCCTAGGGGCTTTATTTAGCAATAAATGGTTAATGGACTAACCTTGTGTGTGATAGCTTGGGTGGGGAAATTGTTCCACTACCATATAAGTGCATAACTCACAAATTTTGATATCAATACAAGTATCTGGATGATCAAGTCTAAAAGGTATGCTTATATGTCTTAAGATTGATTGATATATTTGTGTTGGTGGGATTAATTTAATAAAATTGTTGTATGATTGCTTTTTAGAATATTAGCTTACCCTCCTATCTTTGTCTGTTTGTGTGATTGTTCTCTCTTTTACAATGATCATATAAATAATATGAGTAGAGGATAATGTTTCTAAGGAGTAGGTGTTGGATGGTAATGGTGTTGAAGCGTAGAGTAGGATGTTATCTTTGTTTTTCTTTGGTCTGAAAAACTTTACTACACTCTTAGTTTCGGTGTAATAACATTCTCAGTATTATAAAATCCTTTGTATATATATAAATGATATTATAATTATATTTTGGATAATTGTAATAACATATTATATGTATTTCTTTGAGTATATGTTCTTTTATTGGATGCATAATGCTTCCTTTAATAGTTATATACTATTAAAAATGTGATGTTATATTTTAATAAATTTGTTATAATATTTATAAATACTTATATATACTCCTATATTTTGATTAATGAAGTGTTTATGAGAAATATAAGAATATTTAACAATATTTTTTTAATTAGATCCACTTGTGATTGGAAAAGTTTTTCTCATTTAATTTCTTATTTTTTTAATGGTTTGTGATGAAAATGTCTTTTTTTTAACTTCTTAACCTTATTGTGGTACAACTTGAATTAGAGAATATTGTAAAATGAGAGAGCTATCTCTTGGTGGATTTAGATTTCACTTTCTATTACCATTCTCATTTTTCTTTTGACTTGTCTCTAAATTCTAAAATATATAGATTAATGTGAAAGAAAATATAAAATCAACAAAATTAGAAAAATGAAAAGGAAAATACAAAAACTTATTAAGTGATATAACATACGTTCTATCATTTTCACATTATTCAACGATACTTGTATGGTATTTATACCTATATAAAAAGAAAGTTCTTTTTTTAATATCCGCATTTATATTTCAATTTTATACTTTAAATAGAAGTTTTTTTAAATTATAATAATTATTTTATTAATTTTACCTTTTAAGTATTTGTTTTTTCCAAATTTAGCCGTTTTTATCTATTTGATCATTATTTTAATTTTAATTATTATTTTTTAATTATAAATTAACTTACAAAATAAGTAAAAACTATTTATAATATTTATATTTAATTTTATAATAATAACAATAGTAATAATTTTGTTAATTTTTATTATCATAAAAACTGAATTTAACGAATACTAATAAAAGAAAAAGAAAAAGAAAATGTTGAAACATATTTACATTTATATATGATGAATTTGAAAATTCAACATAGTTGAATCCATTGATTCTTATAGGACTTTTTATATTGTTATGAATATCGACTATTGTGTTTTACTTATAATATCAATGGGTAGATGGCCAATTTTATCACTAAATATACGACGTAATAATTATTATTTTGCCATTAAATTTTGTTACGAATAAAAACTTAATTTAGTTCCTAAATATACAAAAAATCAATTTATTTTTAATATTAAAAGTTATTAATAAAATACTTTATAGTTTACTATTAACTTGGTTCTTAAAAAGTATGTTTTAATAACAGAATAGTATCACAAACCTTAATTGTTAGATTTGTTTTTTCACATATTCTAATATTAAAATAAATATTTTGTACTGAATTAAGATCGCCTAATATATTTAACAACTAAATGAATAATTTATCTTAGCATTTAACAACTAAACTAATAATTTATCTTAACATTAACATCCCAAGGAATAAAAACACCAATTTAGTTTTATTGAATCAATAGCTAAATTTTATTTTAAAAAACATTTTAATTACAAAAAAAAAACAGATCTGCTAAAAGATAAGTTGACAATAACAATTTAATTTTTATAAGACCAATCAATCGTAATAAATTATTTCCCTTTTGCTCAATAAAAATTGAATGCAAAGAGGAAAGTATATATTTTTTCTAACTTTATCTTTCAAAATTTTTAAATTAAAATAATTATTTTACCAATTTTATTTTTTAAATTTAATTATTTTTTATTTGACTATGTTTAAATTAAAATAACTATTTATAATAAAAAATAATTATAAAATAAATAAAATTTATTATTTTTTGTTATCATAAAATAGATAACTAAGATGTGTGTTTCCAATAATAATAATATAATTATGGTTACTAACAAAAGAAATATTCATCTAAAATATATGATATAGATGATAAAAATAAGAACAGGGGTTGACCGTTATTACTAACTGCAGTGGGGAAATATAGAAGCGAAAAAAGAACAAACTAAGTAGGTTAATAAGATAAGGGTTAGAGATAAACCAACCACATAGGAACTGTAAAAAACCGTAGGGCAAGAAACCTGAGAGAAGCGGACATCCAAACCCAACCCGCCATTTAAAATCCCTCCCTCAAACGTATCAGAAAACACAAAACACAAACCCTTGCCGTTCCAGCTTTGTTTTTCGTCTTCCCTCGCTTTTTTCACTCTTCTTCTCTACGTTCCACAGCACACTTCCTCAATTCCTCTGTTCTTCAATTCTTCATCGGTAAAACACAGACAGCGATGGCCAGCGATCCCAGGCAGAACGAAGCCCAAGTGGCGCTAATTCTCGGCCCGGATTCCACTCATCTTGAATCCCTAATTTCACACTTGATGTCGTCCTCCAACGACCAGCGTTCTCAGGCTGAGTCTCTCTTCAACCTCTGCAAGCAGACCCGCCCGGAATCCCTCCTCCTTGGCCTGGCCCACCTCCTCCACACCGCCCCCAAACCGGAGACCCGAACCATGTCCGCTATCCTCCTCCGCCGCCACCTCACGCGGCACCACGAATCTTTCCTCTGGCCACTCCTCTCCCCGGCCGCCCGCTCCTCCCTCCACTCCGTCCTCCTCTCCTCGCTCCAACAAGAGCCCATCAAATCCATCTCCAAGAAGCTCTGCGACACCATCTCCGAACTCGCCGCCGCAATTCTCCCCGACGACCCCTCCGCCTGGCCCAACCTCCTCCCCCTCCTCTTCCAGTGGGTCACCTCTCCCGAACCCAGGCTCCAGGAAGTCTCCCTCCTGATTTTCGCCCAATTAGCGCACTACATCGGTCAAACCCTACTTCCTCAATTGTCCACTCTCCACTCTGTCTTCCTCCGCTGCCTCCACTCTTCCACCCCCTCCGACGTCCGCATCGCTGCCCTCGCCGCCTCCATCAACTTCATCCAGTGCCTCACTAGTTCCTCTGACCGCGACCGCTTCCAGGACCTCCTTCCTCTCATGATGCAGACGCTCACCGAGGCACTGAATTCCGGCCAGGAGGCCGTCGCGCAGGAGGCGCTCGAACTCCTCATCGAGCTCGCTGGTACTGAGCCGCGGTTCCTCCGGCGCCAGATTGTTGACGTCGTGGGCTCCATGCTGCAAGTTGCGGAAGCCGAGGCCTTGGAGGAAGGGACGCGGCACTTGGCGATTGAGTTTGTTGTAACTCTCGCCGAGGCCAGGGAACGCGCCCCTGGGATGATGAGGAAGTTGCCGCAGTTTGTGAGGAAGCTTTTTGGCGTTTCGCTGAATTTGGTCCTGGATATTGAGGATGATCCTGCATGGCACGCTGCAGTGGACGAGGAAGAGGATGCTGGTGAGACCAGTAACTATGCGTTTGGGCAGGAATGTTTGGATAGGCTTTCGATTGCGCTGGGCGGGAACACCATAGTGCCTGTTGCTTCTGAGTTGTTGCCCACCTACTTGTCTGCTCCTGAGTGGGAAAAGCACCATGCTGCACTCATTGCGCTTGCGCAGATTGCTGAGGGTTGTTCGAAGGTATCATCACTTGCTTTGGTATTTTTGCTGCTAACAGGGTATATTGATTGTGATTTTGGCCTTTTCTTGCTTTTATGTTTGTACCTGTGTTTTGTATGCTGTGTGGATGAATTTTATAGGTAGCAGTAAATAAAGACGCTTCATGTTTTTGGGCGTTTTTCTCTTAAATTGTGATTTAGGCGGTGTAGGTGATGATAGAAAGTATATGTCCTTGATCTGCTGGCCATTCATAATTGATCTTTTAACTATTTATTAGGTTTGCTGCTTCTGTGTTTGTTCTCATGCTTTTATGTTGTGCTTTTTGTGTTAAACCTTTGTGTACGGTTACCAGTATTTGATGATTCGTGTAGGTATGCTATTCATTACTTTTTACTTTGTTATAAATGTTATACTTCTTTTTGATGGGAATCCAAAATGCAGCATGTTATACTGTAAGCATACTATTAGGGATTCTGTAACTATGTCTTTGTTTTTATGGGTTGAGTGTATGAATTTTCATGATAAGCTGGAAGAAAATTATTTCCCGTGTACTTTTCTGTCTCTAAGATTGTGATATTTGATGGTGCAGGTAATGATAAAGAATCTGGAACAGGTGTTATCAATGATTTTAAATTCATTTCATGATCCCCATCCTCGAGTGCGATGGGCAGCTATAAATGCAATTGGGCAGTTGTCCACGGATTTGGGGCCAGATTTGCAGGTTAAATTTCACCACTTAGTTCTTCCGGCTTTGGCTGGTGCAATGGATGATTTTCAAAATCCAAGAGTACAGGTTTGTTATTTTGCTTTTTGTCTGGATTAGATACATTGTCTGCCAATGTAATAAATCTAGTCATGCTCTCCTTTTTTTTTTTCTAAAGATGTAAAAATTTTGTTTTGTGCCATTGCATATTCTCATTCATATTATGCTACAAGATGGGCACTAAATTAGCTTTACTGTATGCTATTTTGTGTTCTTTCTTTTGTTCTTGAACATGTATGTATTTCAGGAAATAATATGGTTGAGTTTGGTTTTTCATGGCCAAAGCAATCTCATGTAGCTGTCATCTTGTGTTACCTGAAGTATTTTATTGTTTATAGGTTCTGGTGATCACATATAAATGCAAACCTAGTAGTTACTGCCATTAGTCTGCTCAGTTATCTCAAGGCTTTGGCAGAGGCTTTTCACAATCTTAATAAACATTTACATTTAAGAAAGTTAAATGGACAGGGTAAATATGCAGTTTTAACATCTTCAGTGTTCTGTCATTATTATTTATCATCAGGTGATTATGGCTCATGTGAGTAACTACTTTGAAATATCAGAGTTCTTCTACCCCAAAAGTCTCTTCATAGTTAATGGATCTGCTGTTTAGTGCCACTGTTTTTTACTTGTCTGCTTAAAATTTTAAGATTCCTGAGATTTGTTAATTTCTTTAATTTAGATTCAGAAATTCAGTACTCTTACTCATCACGTTTTTATTTGTTTGTTGCAGGCTCATGCTGCTTCTGCTGTGCTAAATTTCACTGAGAATTGTACCCCTGATATTCTAGCACCTTACTTAGATGGGATTGTGAGCAAACTTTTGGTACTCTTGCAGGTATTGACTTATTTTGATATCTAGCTAGCGGGAAAATTTTCAATTATCTGGATTTAGATAATAGTATCTTAGGTCATGTATGATGTTTTCCTTGTTTGGACATTGTGGTTGGAAACAAATATCACACAATGGATTCTCCTTGGTTTCTTTTTTTGTAGTCTTAGGTGTGTATTTGGATATGGGATGTAAGTCTTATATTGAGTAGTATGAGATGCTTGGTGGAGTATCCAAGTGTTTGTTAGCATAAAGTGACTGTTCAGTTTTCCCCTGAGCTTTTAGCAACGGGTTCCTCCATGTACTTAAGGGCTTATCAATTGGTATCATAGTTAGGTTATTGTTGTCTTGGAAAGCACTATAAAGTCGAGTGAAGTGTCATAAAGTGTGAGCAATTGGAACATCAGCTTTTAGGGGTGGTGCTGTATTGGGACCTTGGATATTAAGGAGTGTCTAAGTCTCACATATGCTTGATGAAGTATTTGTCCTGCTGCATGTTTAGTATAGTTATTTTCCTGGAGTGATTTGTTGCTATTATCCTTTCCTAGAATTGAGCTAAACCAATATTGGACATAGGTTTGTTTAATGTTTTGTTTCTTAATTTTATGCATCTTACGGATATTTTGTTTGACCCCCCATTGTGTGCAAGTGTTTTTTGATACCTTTGGGACGATTGGTGTACAAACATATGATAATCTTTTCTTTCTCTTGCCTTGGTTCTAGAATGGCAAGCAAATGGTTCAAGAAGGGGCTTTGACAGCCTTAGCATCGGTTGCAGATTCTTCACAGGTACTTATGTAGCTAATATTCTCCATTGCAGTAACAATGCTTTTAACTTCTATATTTAATATATAAGAATGTTGTGACGACAGGAGCAATTTCAGAAGTATTATGATGCTGTGATGCCATACTTAAAAGCTATTCTGGTTAATGCAAATGATAAATCTAATCGGATGCTTCGAGCCAAAGCTATGGAGTGCATTAGTTTGGTAGGAATGGCTGTTGGGAAGGAGAAGTTCAGGGATGATGCCAAACAGGTGAAATTTTAACTTAGTCTGAATTTTTGACTTGGTCCTCATTTATGTCTTTTTAAATTCATATTATTGGTGGAAGTAGTAATTTTATATTCTTTCCTTGAATCGTTGTTTACTTTCTGTGTGGTAATAATTTGTTTTCATTTTTCCTTTACCAGGTCATGGATGTCTTGATGTCACTGCAGCAGTCTCAACTGGATGCTGATGATCCAACTGCTAGTTATATGTTACAAGTACAGTCTTTTTACCAGTTGTTTCCATAAACTTATCTATAATTCATTTTTTCCTTCTAGTTAAAATTCTTATAAATCTCAAATTTTCACTTGGCTTCCATGCATTCAGGCATGGGCACGGCTTTGCAAGTGCCTTGGACAAGATTTTCTCCCATATATGGGTTTTGTGATGCCTCCTCTGATCCAATCTGCACAACTTAAGCCTGATGTGACCATTACATCTGCAGATTCTGATACTGAATTTGACGAAGATGATGATAGGTGCCTTTTCAGTTCTTTTTCATAAATTGTTGATACCTTGTTTTAGTCTGTGTTCGCGATAGTTGTCTAGTGCAGGGTGGGATGGTGGTGAGGCTTGTGATGTGTTTTGGAGTTGCAGTTGGGTGGCCACGTTTGGGCTTCTGGGGTGTTTTGTTGCATTGTTTATTTGAAGCCTTGCTAAAAACTGCAGTCCATGACCTCCATTTCTCTGCTGTCAACCTTCCATTTTTTTTCAACTTATGGGTTGTGGGTCCTTCGGGTTTCATGATTTAGTATTCTCATTTGTCCTCTGTTGGGCTTTGGTCCTGAATTTGGTTCCAACATCATATTTTAGGTCAGTTGCTTTTTAACTTATAATATGTGGATATACAGTATAATATACTAAACCAAATAATAATAAATATAATAGTATTAATAGTATATAAAAAATACGTTTAATCTTTTAAATAATTACATATCACACAATATAGTAAATTCAATAAAGAGTAAAATATTATATAATTATATAAGTATATAATATTTATATAATATAATACAAATAAGTAGTAATGAATATAATAAACTAATTAATTGCACTAATAAAAACTAAGTCAAACTTACCGCATAATATAATAAGCTAAATAATAAAAAATATGGTAATAATAGGAAATATACACAATATATGTAACAGATAAAAAATAATATAAATATATATACATATATTGTTAGATAAGACAATCAGTATACATGTAAAAATCTAGAATAATGTATGTATATAAATTTCATAAAAATATTAGAATGGTGGTCATTCTGCTATTTTATCTCACTTTTAGGGTTGGCTGCTCCACTCTGCTATCTGGGAATGGCAACTATGGTTTTAGTATGATGTGATATGCAATTTGTTCTTCATTTCATTTCCTCGGGATGCCCTTCCCTGTATTTGAGCTTCTACATCAGTCTTTATTTTGAAGACATTTTTATCTATTTATGATAATGTGAGCTACATATGATATTTTCTTTTATTAATTTCTATTTGTATGAAAAAATAATTTCCTAAACTTCCATGTAAGACCTTTATGCTTGGACATGTATTTTTTGATAAAGACTTTATAGCGGTCCAAGCAGTTGTCTTCAGGCCTAGTTTGGTTAACATGAGAGGATGTCTTATCTTGGGCTTAAATTTTAAGTAACAGTTTTCTTGCGATATATGACCTTTCATTCTCGAATGTTATGGAAGAAGGGAATAAGCACAGAGAACGGAGACATAGATTATGCTGATGGATAATACTTTGTATGTGGCTGTTGTTTTTGTAGCATCGAAACAATTACACTTGGGGATAAAAGGATAGGCATTAAGACTAGTGTCTTGGAGGAGAAGGCTACTGCTTGTAACATGCTATGTTGCTATGCTGACGAGTTGAAGGAAGGATTTTTTCCTTGGATTGACCAGGTTGATTTTGTTTTATATTTTATTGGCATTTTCCAGTCCTAGAAGATATTTTATTGGCTAACTTTGTGAAATCATCTAGGTTGCTTTCACATTGGTTCCACTTCTTAAATTTTACTTCCATGAAGAAGTTAGGAAGGCAGCAGTTTCAGGTATTTTCTTAAATTTGATATTTTTTATTTATATCCTCGAGCACTCTTAATGATTTTTTTAAATGTCACTTGCCTGTTTTTTAATGTAGCCATGCCAGAACTGTTATCCTCAGCGAAATCAGCTGTAGAGAAGGGACAATCACAAGGTCGGGATGAGACTTACATAAAGCAGTTGTCTGATTATATAATACCAAGTTTGGTGGAGGCTTTACACAAGGTTAAAATCCTGCCTATCTATTATTCTGATAATTTGGTATCCATACTGCAGTTTTTGTGTGCTTATATCAATATATATTTTGTCTTGCAGGAGCCAGAAGTAGAAATTTGTGCAAGCATGTTGGACGCATTAAATGAATGCATACAGGTTTGTAACATCCCTCTATCATGATGGAAGATTTGTAAGTTATCTTTATATCTGAAATGTAACAGTTTTGATGCATACAATCTTATGTACAGTCTGTCATAATTATTTGAGTGAAGGGGATGCCCAAAATAGTTTATGGGAGAGACAATTTTGTCCATGATGTGTGTTCTGGTTCTTAAGTAACAATATGCCTTGAAAGAATGTTACATAGAGTAGAATTTGTATATCACACTGGATAATTGAATAATTTGGGAACTTTTTTTCTGACTTTCTACAATAGAAAGAGAATAGCATTAGTGGCATGACTACTTTTTCAGCTATTCTTACTCATTGTACACAGTGCCTACAAACTTCGTAAAATTACAGTTTATTCCTTTGCAAATTAGAAATATAATTTATGAGCATAAGTCACACATCCTAAGAAAATACGAAATACTTTTGAACGCAAAAATAGGACAGCAAGGCTTCCCTATACCTGGTGATCCAGATAAGGAGGGGGTAAGTAGAACCACCATGTGAATCCAACAAATGAAGGAGTAGAAGAAGTGGGACGATGGAAGGGATGAACACCATTGCAGGAAAGAAAAAAGTGTGCCAAGATGAATTTTTCAACTGTAGAATGACAGTTTGAAGTATACTTGTTTTGTCTTTTAGTATTATCCAATTGTTTATTACTTGTTTGTCATTATTTATTACTCCGTACTTGTTTGTCATTATATTTTGCCATATAATTCTGCATCTGTGTTCATATTTGTTTTTATATGTCATGGTTGGACATGGATTTGAGGCTATTTTCTGCTGTTCTAAAATCTCAAGTGATTTTATTATTGTCTCTAAGCTGTTTTTTAAAACTGAAGTTGGATAGGATTTGTTTCTCTCAGGTCTCTGGACCACATCTAGATGAAAAGCAAGTACGGAGTATTGTTGATGAGATTAAACAAGTCCTTACAGCCAGTTCAACAAGAAAACATGAAAGAGCAGAGAGGGCCAAAGAAGAGGACTTTGATGCTGAAGAAAGAGAACTACTCAAGGAAGAAAATGAGCAAGAAGAGGATCTTTTTGATCAAGTATGTTCAGTAATCTGAGTCCTTTAGTTTAATTCTTTTCTATGTGCTGTCCTAACAATTATTTTAATCATTATGTTCTAGGTTGGTGATTGCTTGGGAACTTTGATAAAAACATTCAGGACATCCTTCTTGCCGTTCTTTGATGAGCTGTCCTCATACATAACACCTATGTTTGTAAGTTTCTTTCTGTCTATCTAATAATACATCTTTGATGCTAGAATTAGTCTTAAGTTTTTGGCGTTCTTGCTTTGAAGTTGTCTATCTCTCCTCTCATGGCATTTCCTTTTGTTTTTTGTGAAATCTTTTTCCGTAAGGCAATTAATTTGAATGAAAAAGAAATTTTGTCTAGCTATTATCTTTCTTTCCTAAGTTGATATTCATTTTTCCTGATTGTTATGTATGCCCTTTTTTATTGGGGAAAAGGCCATGTAGTTAGTGAAATAAGTGGATAATATCATGTGAACTAGCCTCTATCATGACAATGCAACCTCCTTAAATGCTTCTGTATGAAATTTGGGTTTTATTAAGGGAACATGCTAATGTTCTGATCCCCCCCCTTCCCAGAGCACACGAAAATAACTTGGATTATGTCAATTACTAATTTACTACTGAACTACTTGCCTATATTTGTGATGTGGACATTTTTAAATTTGTACAAATTACGAGCTTAGAAATGTTTTCCATTCTGTTTTCTGATCCCATTCCGTCCCTCCGCCATTGATAATCAATATCAGGGAAAAGATAAAACCTCAGAGGAAAGGAGAATTGCCATCTGTATATTTGATGATGTTGCTGAGCACTGTCGTGAAACCGCTCTCAAGTAAGTGCTTCCTCCTTGTGGGAGTCCCCTGTCTTTCGTTCTTGTGTGGACTTTCTACATTTCCTTGCAAAAAATATTTTATCCCCTTTACCCTGAATGATTTTGTTCTATATTTTTACATGCTTCTTTTTGTTGTACAGATATTATGATTCTTTCCTTCCATTCTTACTAGAAGCTTGCAATGATGAATATCCAGATGTTCGACAGGTTAACTTCCCCTTCTTGGTTTACTGTATATTAATATTGCTTTCCATTTTTATAATATAATTTGAGATAATAATAGTCTCAATAATTAAATGTCTTTGCAGGCTGCTGTTTATGGTGTTGGCGTTTGTGCTGAGTTTGGTGGATCTGTTTTCAAACCCCTCGTTGGAGGTTAGTTGCCCAATACCACCATTTAACTGTTTTTCCGTGGCCAACTATATGTCTTTTTTATTTTATTTTTTATCTGCTCTACTGCAGAGGCACTCTCAAGGTTAGATACTGTGATAAGGCATCCAAATGCACAACTTCCTGATAACGTAATGGCATATGACAATGCTGTTTCAGCTCTTGGAAAAATATGCCAGTTTCACCGTGATAGCATAAATGCAACCCAGGTATATTACATTTTGGTGCTCCATGTCTCTGCTGTCTTTTAAAACGCTTCTGTTTACTTGATCTAGCTTGTGATCCTGATGTCATTTTAAAAATTGTAAGTTGGTACGTAGTCATATTGCTTGGTGTAGTATTTGTGCTATATGATAATGGTGATTTTTTTATCATTGGAGTAATGGTCAAGTCGTTGGATCATGTCCTGATAAGGCGAGTCTTTCAGCTTTTTCTGAATTTACTTTCTGGATTCCTTTGGCACGTTTTTTCTAGTAATGCTGGAAAACTGGGGTTTCTGGATAGACACAGACAAACATAATATGTTTACTGTGTTTAATTGAGTCAGTCCCTGACCCAGAGGATGAAGGTATTTTATTTTACATACGGTTCAAAATTCTTGAATGACTTTGTCCGAATCATTCACATCAGGAAAACTCTGCCTCTATCAGTAATTGATACTTTTCTGAAGAGGACTTCGACACAATTGTGGAAGAATTTTCTAATCATAATTTATTCTTTATCATTTACTTGGTGGGTTCTCTGAACATTTTAGGCCGAAAACCCTGGTTTAGGATAAGATGGGTATTAGGTCCTGACACTCATTTTGAATCCTTGAAGAAAATGATAGATTAGACTAAAGCCCTCCTCTGCTTGTAGGTTTTGTTTCTATCCTAACCGTTTATTGCTTTGTATCAGGTTGTTCCTGCCTGGCTGAGTTGCTTGCCTATAAAAGGTGATTTAATCGAGGCTAAGGTTGTGCACGACCAACTTTGTTCAATGGTTGAAAGGTGGAATTCTAATCCAGGACATGTTTTGATTGATTTCTATTTACCGATATATGCTTCCTCTTATTTTTTGTTGGTAGTTGACTTTGGTATTTGTTATATATATATATTAAACCACACCTCTTTTGAATTTCAGATCAGATAGAGAACTTATAGGTCCCAACAATCAATATCTTCCCAAAATTGTCGCAGTTTTTGCTGAGGTATTTTAGTGCCAGTTGTTTTAGTTGGTGCTGTTAGATTCTGGCCCCACTTTTCCATTCTAAAACGTGTTGTGCTTTGGGCATCAACTATGGTGCAGGTTTTATGTGCGGGAACTGATCTGGCAACTGAACAAACTGTAAGTCGAATGATTAATCTATTGAGGCAGCTACAACAGACTTTACCACCTTCAACCCTTGCTTCAACATGGTCATCCTTGCAGCCTCAGCAGCAACTTGCACTTCAGTCCATCCTCTCATCCTAGTTATTTTGTCACCTTCATCAGATGCCACCTCTATTATCATGTGATGTCATTGTTGCCTTTTCAGAAGCTGCATTGTCAGGTCAAATTCATTCCTTTAGCAGCATAATTAGAGTATTTTCCTTAGCAAGCAGCTGCGTCTGATTCGTGTTTCATGATTGCTGACCTTGGTTTAGAAAGCCAAGAGTTGTGAGGTATGGCTTTGTCGCAGAGGCAGAGCAGTGTTGAGTTGGTTGGATGGGAAACAGTTTTGGTGTGGAATGTGTATACTGTGTTACAGTCAGAAGGAGTTCTGAAATGAATAGTGACTACATCCTGTCTGGATGATGGGGTGGGGCGTGACCGAGTCATGCATGACTCAGAAAAATCGCATAGCATTCTTTTGTTTATTTTGAGTTGTAACAGTTTTGATGGGTCGTTTCTTTGGGAGGTTGGAAACAATGTCATAGTTTAATTTATTTGTATATCTGCCTGCGTGTTTCCTTTTGCGCTTCCCCCCTTCATCCTCACACTATACGTTCTGATATGCATGTAGGGAACAGAGTTTTAGGTTGTTTTGATTATTAGAAAAGGAGTCCTTTCAAAGTAATCTTCATTCTTTTGGTTGTATAAAATAATAAGAAAAAAAGTATGAAGACTTCATTGATATGTAGCAAAGTCAAAGAAGGAAGGGTAAATTTTGTTTAATGAAAAGAACGCCATTTTATGTTACCCTTTTACTGAAAAACTGGTGTAGTTCACGGTTTGTGTTGCTTTTTCTTCTATTTATTTGATTGTTCCAAGAGAAATATCAAAATTTTGCTTTTGATAACGAAGAATTTTTATCCAATTTTATAAATGAATTCATCGTATTGCACAGAATCTGTTTTCCTATAAATTCATGAAATCAGCATCTATGCAAGAGTTGAGTGTTGATAAACAATTATAACACCATTTCTTTCAATTAAGAATTGAATCTAGAATATTAAAACTTAAACAGAAAATTTATGATAATATAAAGTACGAATTAAAGAATTTTTAGGAGCAAAAAATATTTTAGTTGTAGAAGGATTTCACTATTATATTATTTTTTAAGGTCTTTTTAATTGACATGGTAAGTTACTTTGAGTCTATCCTTTTAAATCACTTAGGTGCTCTATTTATGTCCATGTTTAAAGTTATTTTCTAGTAATTAAAGACATTTAAATAGCATTATATTTTCATACAATGAAAGAATATATGATTGAACAACGATATATTGCAAAGGAATTTTACATTACATGTTGCAAAGGAATTTTACATCACAGTGAATTTATTATATCTATTTTAACGAAAGAGAAATTTAGGTACTCATAGTCATCTAAAACATACACGTTTGAAGTAATTCAATAAAAAATGGTGTTCAAACGTCTTGAAGCAGTGTTTCTGGAGTTCCTAAAATGTCTTTCATATTTTTCTCTTTCTAGAACTGTCTCTCCTTTTGTCTTTCTCGAACTAAAAATCAAATCAGACTTAAATAATTCGCTCAACGTACAACTGTGCATGTGTTGAGCGAAAACTCAACGCACAACTATGCATGTGTTGAGCGAAAACTCAAATGTTGATCTCTTAACTGACCTCACTCGCCGAGCAAAGAGTGCTGATGCGCTAAGCGAATAGTCTTCTTTGTAGTTGAGCGCATGATGACTGACTTAGCGAGAAACTACTAACAACCCTTCAATGATGTTTAAGGTTCCTGTACAAAGAACTGCACCACTTTTCTACTAACTACATCTTTTCTATGAGAAAAACACATAATTCATGAATAATCACAACTTTGAGCTAATTAATAAGTATGAAAACAATTATTTTTCACACTTATCTCAAATATATATGATCCAATCCTAACCAAGTTTAACCTCTATCATGGAATTTGAACTCAAAATCAACCAGAACACTCCTTTATAGACCATAACTCAAATATATCAATTTATACTCATAACTAACCAACTTAGGGGTCTGAACAAGTCCAAAATTACCCAAAAACATATTCCAAGCCCTCCACTTTGCCTTAGACCTTCTACTTCTAAAACTACTACTCAAAACCTCTAAAATGCATCTAAAACCAATTAAAACTTAACCAATTGGTACCACTTTATCCTAACTCCCATATCTACCAACTCACAACTCAAACAAGTTTCAAATGACTACAAAGCAAACCCTAAAGTTCAATTCCCCTTCTTTGACTACTCCTACAAAATCTCACCTCTCAAAACCTACACTTTAGACAAAAAATAACCTATAATTGTTAGTTACTCATTTCTCCTCAATATTTCACCATGACCAATACCACCAACATCACAACAACAACATTCACAAGGTTAAATCCATTCTAACATGGAATCATATCAAGCCATTCCACAATCATATTGCCAATTAAATAATCAAAACACAATGCACATAGGGGGAATAACTCAATCATAATTAAATCATCCTATTATTCAAGTTACCACATATCATATTATAAAATTAGAATCTAAACTAGCTTCTCTTACCTTATCAGAAAGCCACCAAGTTCTACGTAGTGTTCTAACCTTACTTCGAGCCCAAGGAACCCTAAGAATGCCTACAAACCACTTAATTGTGATAGAAATGAGTCCTTAGGACCTTTGATCAATAAAGAATTAGAAAAGAAAGATGGACGACACATGCAAAAATTTTTTAGTCACATGCGCCTTAAACTACAAATTTAAGAAAATGAGTAGAAACTTACTTGCTCTAAAAAGAAAATTGAACGAATAATGATAGAGATTACACTGTCGTGATCTACTAGACGTTTACTGATCGTTAAATAAATGATCTAGGGGTCAGAAATCGTAGAGAGAAAAAAAAGAGAACTCAGAAAAAAATTCTAGAGAGATAATGGGTGTTTTAGATAATAAGACAAATTTATGAATTTCTATTTATATTATTGAATTATTTTAACTTTTAAAATACTTAATCTTATTATTTTAAACACTTATTAACTATAATACTCTATTTTCTAAGTTATTACAGGAATAATTTTGTTACGTGATTATACATATGCTATTTATGAAACAAACTTAAGTAAATAGTAAAACATTCATTAATTAAGTGAATTAAAAGAAATATTGAAACAATATGAAATATAGTGTGTTGCTATCGCTAGCATTTATCCTAAAAAAATAGCCATCCAACATCCATAATTTAACTTGCCTATTGGATATTGCTCCCTATAATTACTAATTGCACCTCTATACTGATATAAAAAGACTAAATTACCATCACTGTACACACCATTGCTGTCACCACTGTCATTTCATCATCACCTACTGATGAGAAAAGAAGAACAAAGGAGAAAGAAGAACATAAGAAGAACGTTGCAGAGAAAAAGAAAGAGAGAAACTGTGAAAAAATGTTTGTTCCGGAAAACCCTTTCTAAAACACATTTGATGTAAAATATTTTAAAATTTCGTTTTGAAAGATATTATATGTATCTTGGAAACTTGTTCTAGAAATTTCATATTTAAAAGCTTTTTTCTGAATGCATTTCATGCATTCCAGAAATTTTACAGATACTTTAAAAAAATTGTTCGAGATTTGTAACATATAATCTACAAATCATTTTTATAAAAAGTAAACTAGTCATTTCAAAAAGTTTAGGACTTGCGTGAAGAAATTTTGGGAGTACAGGAAGTTAAGCCATCCAACTCTCCATTCCTCATTTTCTCACCTACCACATAAAAAATTTCGCACTTATATTCATTAATATATAGATTTTGTTTTCTCTTTCCCGAAAAAATGAAATGAAATTATTATTATATTTTTTCTTTTACTTGAGTAACGAAACGGACAAACTCAGCCAGGATTGTGGAGAGCCAGACCAAGCAACTTAGGGGAAAAACCATCAGTCCAGTCAAGGTTGTCTGGGATAGTAGAACAGGTGATTCCACTTGGAAGTTAGAGGGAGTTATGAGAGAATCCTATCCTCACCTGTTCTCTGGTAAGTCTAATTTTCGAGGGTGAAAATTTTTGTTGTTGGAGAGAATGTAATGACCTGAAAAATAGAGTGTTATAGAGCAGATTGGTGTATTAGAATAGTGAGATCGATTATTTTACTTTAAAATAATTTGATAATATAAAAGGAAATTTTATAAACTATTCTCATTATTCTAAGAACACTTCATCTCTCTAGAACTTTATTCCTCAGAGTTCTTTGAGTTCTCTCTAAAATTTCTTCTTGCTGAGTTATCTGTTCAACGATCAGGAAATGCCTAGGCGATCCTGGCGTTGAGGGCTTGAGTTTGGACCGATCAATTTCTCGTTCTTCAGCTGGTAAGTTGTCTCCCTTTTTCTGTCCGCTGTTCTCTGTGCTGTGAGCATGCAACGATTTTGGTTGCATGTGATTAGTAGTTATTCCTTCCATTTCTAGCTCAATTTAGGTTCTAAGTGTGGTTCTCTATCACCAATTGGTGAGTTGTAGGTTTCTGTTTAAATTCCTTGCTGTGCAAGGTACGACTGGAACGTTTCTGTGTTTGGGACTGTTATCTCTGAGGTAAGGGAAGCTAGATTGTGTTTCAATTATCAATTGGTGTTGTATGAAATGAATTATGTGATTAAGTGCTGTGCAGTTAAAATTCCAGCTAGTGAATGTATGTTCTTAATTGTTAAAAGGGTAGAAACTGTGAATTGTGATTGATGAGCTGATTTGGATGAATCTATATGCTGTAATGTGTGTAAATTGGTGATTGGTATTGGTTGTGATGTGTTGTAGTGTGGTTGAAGTAAAGAGTAAAGTGAATTGGACTGGTTTAGTGTATTTTAAGGAAGTGAGGTAGTGAATTTGAGGATTTGTGGTTAAGGGTTGTTGGTGACTGCTGGGATAGTGTAGATAGGTCATATGTGACTGGTTTGAGTCATCAAAATGGTCAAAAATAGGTTCCAAGTGGTAGAATTGGTTTTGGGTCTATAAGTTGATGAATTGGAGGTTTTAGAGTAGAGATTGGTGCATAAACACTTTAGATTGGTGTTAGGAATGTTTAGAATCCTTTAGTCAAGTCTAATTTAGTATATATATCGAATTAGGAGTGTTAGAAGTTGGCCAAGTTGAGTAGAATTGGTAAAGAGTGGTTGAGTTGTGTAATTCTGCAGAATTTCGTTCTGCAGATTATGCAGACTCGCTGTGCGAATGGATTCGCATAGCGAGTTCCCTTGGCGAGGTGCTCTCTGCCAATGTACCCGCATAACGAATGGGTGCGCTGTGCGAGCGATTTGAGAGGGTTGCTCTCTGTTTGTCAATCCACATAGCGAGTGTAATCGCTATGCGACTGGTTGGGGTTTGGAACCATTATTATTTTTATTCGATCAGCGAGTGGGTCTCGCTCTGCGAGTGCTTGAGGGGTCAAGTCTCTGGAGGAGACTCTTACGTAGCGAATTGAGTCGCTATGCGAGGGGTTGGGGTTTGTAGCATTTTACAATTTTATTCGCATAGCCAGTTTAGTCGCTATGCGAGGGATCTAGAGTAGTTGGTCTCTGTCTTTGGCTTTCGCAAGGCGATTTAGGTTACTGTGCGAGAAGTTTATGGTCTCGCTATGCGAAGGTGTGCGCTGTGCGAGGGGTACGTTCTAGTTCAAGTCTTGTGTGTTCTTATGTTGTTGGATGTGTATCAATAAGTGTTGTATGAAGTAAGTTGTAGTTATATCATGTAATATCTGTGGTGATTGTGGTATGTTGTAATCAAAATGGTAAAGTTCAAGTGTTGTTTATGGACGTAATTCCATGATCCTCAAGGAGAGGAGACATGGTGGTGCCCTATGTTGTGATTTAAAGTGAAGTCTCTAGTTGAGATTCAAGTAAGTTTAGAATGAATGCAGGAGCTCAGTCTTGGGGGTTATCCTGAAACTCCAATGGTCTTTCATTCTCAAGTAGAGAGGATTGATCCATGTCGTGAGGAGTAGTAGGAGGTCCTAGTCTTGGGTGCTTCCAGTATGGCCCAAGGTGAGTGATAACGGACTAACCTCGTGAGTGTGGTAGGGTGAAACCTATTGGTAATGGCTTTGCAAAGTAGTAGAAGTCACCACGAGTGCACGACCCGCCATAACTCGGCAATCATTCTAAGTCCGGACAGTCAGAGTCAGTCTGTGTTATGGGTGAAGGGTTTAAGTGATGTGAATGTATAATATACTTGTATGAATTTTATTGATTGTGGTATGATTCGTCTTTGTTTAAACTAGCTTACCCTGTTGTGTGCTTATGTTTTGTATGTTCTGCTGTTCTTCTTCTGCGATGACCATCCTTTGGATGTGAGCAGCGGAAGAAGAGTTTTCCTTGGAACAAGCATTGGATGGAGGTGATGCTGCTGCTGAGTAGATGTGTTTGGTTCTTTAAAGCCTTGTAGATAGTTTTGGAATAGTCTTCGGTCTGTATATAAAGTTTTAAATTTATAGTTGTTTTTGGATAACTGTACTACTTTATCATGCATGTTGCTTCTCCTTATTATAGTATATACTATATATATTGGGATGTTAGCCCGTTTAAGCTTAGGTAAACATTAGTCTACCAAAAACAGGTCGGGTTAGTATGTCAATTATAAAAAGGATTGAATTTTACAACTTGGCCGGGTTTTCCTAAGCTGCAGGACAAACTCACTTGTTTTATTATTTTTTTGTTCTGTAATCGAAAGTCTAATATCACATAGATATAAGTTGAAATTTTTATTTTTTACATGAAAATGGGTTGATGACTAGTTGTCGAGCTGAAAGGGATTACATTTAGGATGTTTCATACCTCGACCGAGTTATACCAGACCTTGGTCGAGTTGTATTAGACATTGATCAAGTTGTATCAGATCTCAATCGAGATGTCAGGTTGTGTTAATATAAAGTGTCACAACGTAAATTCTAATTTTTTAATGAAGCCAGACTCACAAAGTGGCCTGACTAACACACAAAACTAGCTTGACAAGCTTGGTTCAGGTTCGCGAGTTAAAAATATTATCCTAATCTGTCTTTTTTAGTCGGACTGACAACTAACCCGTCTAACTTGATTCTTTATGTCATTTCTACTCTCACTTAACAAAATAAATTGTTTTATAATTTAATTTGATGAACAACTTAATCTCTCTTTATATATAAACATATCAAACTAAATATTATATTTTGTTGGTATATTGGTATGTTTGGCGAGAAATGATGACTATTCTGACTCTATCATATTAGAGGAGCTATATTAATTATGTTCATGTACAATTTTATATAATTAGTTAAGGTTAAGTATTACTCATTTCAATTTGTATGAAGAGTTGAAGTAGTTGTAGTAGGTATCACATATGGGACTATGTGGCAAATGTTATATTTTATATATAAAAAAGCATGAGCAGGCATCATTGACTTTAAATATGGGTTTATGTTTCAAATAACTTTGGTACTTAAAATAATCTAAATGAGATAGAGTTTGATAAGTTTTAAGTGAAGTATAATAACTTTAAAAGGCATCAAAAGGTTGTATTTGATAAGGTATACCAAGAAGCTAAAGGATAATGATGTATAGAAAACTAGAGAGGGAGGGTTTCAGTTATTTGTTTTTCTTTGTGAAAGATTCTCATTGAAAATCTAAAGGTCCCCTTTACCTCATTAGTAGTTGAAGCATCTAACATAAAGCATCTCCCTCAATCTTATCTTCTTTATTGAAAATTAAAAAAAGTGTTTTTCATTAAAGGAACACAAGGGCACTTTAACTCTTTCTTGTTAATCTTTTTCCCCCTTTCTTGCTTTAAAAATTCTACACTAACATTTGGAAAATTAGATTTTCTATTAGATTTTATTGGGGTTTTTAAGAGTTTTGTATATTTTAGGTGTATAGTAAAATATGACAAAATATCAAATATTTATAATAGTTAAATATATTTTTATTTACATATAATAAATATATTTAAAATTGATTTTTTTTGTAAAAAATAATTTAGATAAAAATAATAATAAATAAATATTTTCAAAGTATTTAAATTTTTAGATCTATTATTCATACTATACTATTTAAATAAGTACTAATATTACCATAATACTATTCATTCGAATTGATGAAGCTTAATCTATCTAAGCACCTTTTGCTAGCTATGTTAAAGGATGAAATTATTGCAAACATGATTGAAGATTTTCCAAAACTTGATCTTGGAAAGATTTTCCAAGATAACATTACCATGTTGGATTGCTAATTTATTTAGTAAAATAAACTTGTGTCTTTTTCCCCATATCTTCATTCTTGTCTAGCGTGAGATCCATTGCAAACTTCTAGTGGCATGCAATATTTAAAGACTGAAAATTCATTTCATAATTAAAAAAAAAAAGCAAAAGCAAAAGGGAAAAAGAGTTGGAGGGTTAAGTTAAGGTGAATAGTTGTTTTAGGTTAGCTAATTGTCTCCTCAATGAATTAAGAAAGAAGAGAAGGACAATGTCACAGATATCAAAACCTTGGAATTGGTTGAAATAAGGTGAAGAAGAATCTATGAATAAAACATGTTAGAGGGAACAAAATGTCCTTGGTGACGTGAGAAGAGGGGTTCAACTTACCACAAACGCAGCACGCACGATAAGATATGTGCATGTTTTCTGAATCTTTTATATATTAATTATTATCAACAAAACATTATTGTTGTTATGTGTAGCCACATAGGTGAGAGTGTCAAGCATGGCTCTAATGATCTGTTTGTTTATAAAGGATCATTTTGGGGCCTCCATCTGGCACCCATTCATGCATTCACTACCAAACTTTCAACTGTTTGACTTAGCAAAATGTGATGGAAGAGTGAGGACAAAGACTTCCTACTAAGTATTATAATAACAACTCTCTTATTTCCCTTTTTTCCACTGTTGCTTTTATCTATGTTCTAGCCCTTTCGATGATTTACCAAACTAGGCGTTGACCCAAACCCATGGTTTTATGACCGTTTCAAGATGTAGAATTGTATGCAACAATATTTGCTAATTAGTCTTTTTGCTCTAAAAGAATTGAATGAATTATGTATTCTTGTGATGGGATTTATTTGATAAAGGTGTACGTTATGAGCAAATTCTAGAACTAAATAAAATTGTTGCCATTTTTTAGGGTATCAGAGTGTTGGGATTGACAATAATCTCTGCATAAAATTTTAAGCCAATGAATTAATGGATTTTTCGATTTTATACAGTATTTTACTTTTTCATTTTTATCGATGTGAGATTTGGACTCAGATGCATTTTCAACCGGGAGATGTAATGTTAGGACTCAGTTAATTTTATTTTTTTTATTGAGAAAACAAGATTATTAGTAGTGTGACTAAAACTAGATCAAATTGATTCTGTTTCAGACACATTTTTCAAACTGAGGCTTGACTCTTTCTGTAATGGAATGCCCAGAAAAGACATACGTTCATACACAGGGGCGGTTGGAAAGTAAAGGGTGATATATTGAATTTGAAGAGGATACCCTGTCTGCATCATGTCAAATTTTAAATATGCTTTCAAAAAGTTAAACAATTAACAAATCCCATGATGTGCATCTTCTATATTAATCCCACTTGCTTGCTCAAAAGTTAGGCACCTTTTTCAATCCTATGTGTGTGTGTATATATTATATGTATATATATATATATTCTCACAGCTTGCAAACAATAACATGAAAATTAAGTAATAGCTAGCTTTCCATCAACATTGTGAGAGCTATAAACAACTTCTGGTCCTCTTGTCTTGTTTCTTGAAACATCTTCATCACAAGTTGTACCGTTCAAGTAGACCATTTTGTTTGATAATAGTATTTGTGATGGAAATTCAATTCCAACAACCAAACCTGCAGCATCAGAAATCAGGCATTGCAGTCACCAGAGGAGGAAAGTTGAAAGGGCGAAGCAGAAGCAACAACACCAACAAATTTGTTGGGGTGAGACAAAGGCCTTCGGGGAGATGGGTGGCTGAGATCAAAGACACAACTCAGAAGATAAGAATGTGGCTTGGCACATTTGAAACAGCTGAGGAAGCAGCCAGAGCCTATGATGAAGCTGCATGCCTTCTTCGTGGATCAAACACTCGCACCAACTTCATCACTCATGTGTCCTTGGATTCCCCTCTTGCTTCTCGAATTCGGAATCTTCTTAACAACAAAAAAGGGATAAAGAAACAGGAAGATGCTAATGTTATTGCTAATGCTAATAATGCAGCAGTTCCAAGAGTAAGCAGCACTGGCACTGCTAGTACTACTACCACTACCACTACTACAACTACTACAACTACTACTAGTACTCATTGTAATTCAAACAATGGCAATGGCAACAATGAGAAGTATCTTTCTACCATGACACCTCAAAGTTCAAATCTGTTTGATGATGCTTATAAACCAGATTTGAGCAATTGCAGGGAGGATTTTGGGTCAGGTCATCAATCCAATACTTCATGGGGTTTTGGACCTGTCTTTGATCGTTTTCCCATTGCTCAAATATTGGATGTACCAAAGATTGATGATTGTCTCACTGATGCAGCTGACTTGGAGCTTTGTGAATTTGAAAGAATGAAAGTTGAAAGACAGATATCAGCTTCACTCTATGCAATTAATGGGGTGCAAGAGTACATGGAAACTGTTCAGGACTCCAGTGAAACTCTCTGGGATCTTCCACCTTTATGCTCATTGTTCTGCTAAACTTGAAGGTCTAAAAGATCCTGCAATTGTTCCATCTGAATGTCAGTAGTCTTGTTTATTTTAATTTATTGAAAACTCGAGGGAGGAGTGTGGATCTGAGCATTGATTGAAATATTACAATAACAATGGTGAGATATAATTTTGTTCTCAATGTGAGCAGGAAGATCAATGAGTTGCATTAGCCGCTTGTGAAAGCTCATTTTTAATTATATTATTGTGTAAAAAGTTTAAGCATTTAAGTTCTTCTTTTCACATCCTAAATGTCAAAATTGAATCTTAAAGTTTTCATCAAAGTCTCCTTTCTAGGAATATGCAGTGTGAAAACCACACTTTGGAGGGCAAAGTAAGCAAATTAGAACCTTGGATCTTAGAGCCAAAATCAAAATGACTATTCACGTTGATTTACATGGGTAAACAGTAGAATCACATTAATTTCCTCTACACATGAAAGGGACAAGTACTATGTTTTCTTTGTTAGTAATTAATGGAAAATATGCTTCCGTATCTTCTCAGATTTTGGTCCAATTGCTTTTTCATAACTCATGCCTTTTGGTAATTTGCTTTGGCTATTCATTATTTACCCCAATCAATTATAGATACAGAATTTGTCTCATTCTCTTGTCCCAAACATTAGCGGGTGAACCATCATAGAAATGATTTAACTTCAGAAACTTTATTTTATAACTTTGGAGATTAAGTGATAGGACTGAAATCAAATTACAGATCACATCCAAGGATAAGGTAACATCTTACTTGGTCTTGTAGCCCCAGAATTCCCTTTTATTAGTACTCTACTCTGCTTTCTTCCATTTGGCTTGTGAAGGCTCATTGAGACTTAGCAACCAAAAATAACACGCTAAAACAGCCAAGTAGATATTACCAATTGCTAAACTCTGAATTAATGGAAAAAGCTAGACAGTGATTTGTTTTTATCTAAGAGTATTTTATGTTGGTATAATGAGTTTCAAGAAGAGACAAACTCCATGTCATGTAATTGGTATAAAACAGATGAAAAATTCTAGACCAAAACTCGTCAGCATAAGAGACCAGCAAGGAATAAAGAACCAATCTTATAGGCATGCTTACAAGGAATAGTTCAGCAAATATTTACAAAAGAAAATGAATAGAAATATTTATTGATAAGGATAGGCTGGTGACATATTTATTTTGTTGAAGATGTCAAATTTAACACTACAGAACATGAGAGGAGACAAATCCCGTCTAAACCTGGTGGTCATAGGTCTGGTCATAGTCTCTTAAGTGAAAAAGAAATAGCTTGTGCGGAGCCTACAAAGGCATAGAAGTCAAGTTCTTTTTTACCAAACAAGTGACTTGGTAAATAACAAAGGCTTGTTTCATGCTATGTAACATCACTATTATAATATTCATGCATGGTGGACTTCAAGTCTTCCACTCAATACAGATGGAGGGAACTTTTTTTCGTCACATTTCTCATTTTTCTCTTTAATCATGGAACAATATTTTCCACCAATGATGAATATCATTGAAGTGTAGAAGTGGAACCACAGATCTTGAAATTGTTTCCTTCCTCAAACAGTTGGTTTTGCAATACAGAATTTCTCCATATCAAGATAGTTTGTTTCTGGATTTACTGGGAGGTTAAGATTGGTGGAGTGAACACGAATATAGGTAATGCTATTGCATCATATTGCGCCAAATACACTACCCTTTTTCACCTCTTCATTTTCCCACCAGTTAATTATCAGAAATTTGAGAAGACAGACAAATCACACCAAGTTGATGTGACCATACATAATTAGAGCTCAAAGAACAAGAGAGGACTTGCATTGAAGTAACTCATTGTATTAATAGAATTGCTAAAAGATGCTGGATGATTAGAAGATATTCTTATTTATGCTAGTGTTGTCATGTGTCTAACTAACTAACTACAGGAGAAAATCTCAACCACTGATAATGGTGTTCCGTGTAATACTTGTAACACCAATCTCGTTAAAAGCTAAGCAGAAGTTGCATGCAACATAAGCTGTGGTTTAGTATTGGCTAGTTAAGATGTCAATCACCATTTGAAAGTATTGATTTACATAATTATAGTTTATCAGTAAACTCTAATCCTAACTGACCTTCCACGGACAGAAAACACTGTATAGCCAATTTGTATCTGCAGTTCCTCGGTTTCTTTTGATATATTTTAAAAGCTGCAAAATATAAACATCTGGTTTATTTTAAATGATGGAAATTGCAGCGTTCCTATCCTGTCATTTACTTTCACTGAAACAGAAAATGCAAGTATTTCAGAATGGCAAATACATGGCTGCTGCTGGTGAGAAAAACAATGGTCTCACTCAACACTTCAATATGAAACAACAGTAAGAACAGAGCTAGTACACAACACAATGATGCTTAAAAAACAATGAACAAGGATAGACAGTAGATAGTGATGATGAAGATTTCAATAACTCTCCTCAGCTTCTTCTTCTTCTCCTTCTGCTCCAACCTCTTCATAGTCCTTTTCAAGAGCAGCAAGATCTTCCCGGGCTTCAGAGAATTCACCTTCTTCCATCCCTTCACCCACATACCAGTGGACAAACGCCCTCTTAGCATACATGAGGTCAAATTTGTAATCAATGCGCGAGAAAACCTCAGCAACAGCTGTGTTGTTACTTATCATGCACACCGCTCGCTGCACCTTGGCAAGATCACCTCCTGGTACTACTGTTGGAGGCTGGTAGTTGATACCACACTTGAAACCAGTAGGGCACCTAAAATTTGCCACCAAAATCATCCTATAAGATTTTTGTTTCAAGAAAAATGAAAAACTCCAGAACATGTCTCAAAACTAGCTAACATTGGCTAAAAAGAACACATTCTAAACAATGGCATTCCAAGGAAGTATAATTACCAGTCAACAAACTGAACAGTTCTCTTTGCCTTGATATTTGAAACGGATGCATTTACATCTTTGGGAACGACGTCCCCGCGATACATCAGGCAGCATGCCATGTACTTGCCATGTCTTGGATCACACTTAGCCATCATACTTGATGGCTCAAAAACAGCACTGGTGATCTCAGGAACAGAAAGCTGTTCATGGTACGCCTTTGCAGCAGATATTACAGGGGCATAAGATGAAAGCATGAAATGGATACGGGGATATGGCACAAGATTAGTCTGGAACTCAGTAATGTCCACGTTAATTGCACCATCAAATCTTAAGGAAGTGGTCAAGGAAGAGATAATTTGAGATATCAAACGGTTCAGGTTAGTGTAAGTTGGCCTTTCTATATCCAATGATTTTCTGCAGATATCATATATTGCTTCATTGTCCAAAAGCACAACCACATCAGTGTGCTCAAGAAGAGAATGTGTGGAAAGGACACTGTTGTAAGGTTCAACAACTGCAGTAGATACCTGTATGATAAACAGTACTATCATCAGGGCTTCCACATGGATAATCAACAACAATATACCAAAAACAATTAATAAGCAAACTATAAAACACGAGTTAACGAACACAAGAAATCCCAAGAGAATGTAGAGCAACAAATGAAAAAGTATCTGTATATCTAGCAAATAAGCCTACTGGGTAGTTTTCTTTATGACATTGTTACATCGCGTATTAGAATATTAAAAAGTATAATAGGGAACATCCTACTACATTTTATTGCATTTGTTTCCAATTGAATTTGATTACTTAGGGTAGAAATATGTTCCTTACAGGAACACTGTCCTGAATCAAAGAATAGAAAATCAGCAAGACAAAAGGATGTTAACAAGTGTTTGATGATGCTTCACAAACAGATAATTTTACTTCCAAATTTTTTCAACGATTTTAAGAAAATACCTGAGGAGAAGGGTAGATGGTAAAACCAAGTTTAGATTTCTTTCCATAATCCACAGACAAACGTTCCAACAGTAATGATCCCAAACCAGAACCAGTACCACCACCAACCGCATTAAAAACCAAGAATCCTTGCAAACCAGTGCAATTGTCTGCTAATTTTCTGATACGATCAAGGCACAGTTCAACAATTTCTCTTCCAACTGCACCATAGGTACTCAATAAGTTGCATTATCCAGCTAAACAAGGCAGTGAATAATCAATTTTGTCCTGCATCAGAATTTGACTTACCAGTGTAGTGTCCCCTTGCAAAGTTATTAGCAGCATCTTCCTTGCCAGAAATTAATTGCTCAGGGTGAAATAGTTGTCTGTAATCACCACTTCTTACTTCATCAATAACACTAGGTTCCAGATCAACAAATAAAGCCCTTGGAACATGCTTGCCAGATCCAGTCTCGCTGAAGAAGGTGTTGAAAGCATCATGTGCAATCCCAACTGTGGTATCACTGCAAGAAGATAGACATGACAATTATTTGTACCAATGAAAAGGGAAAAATAATCTGAATGGATTCGTCAAAACAAAAATTAAGTTTCAGTTTCAGGGTAATGAGAAATTAGAAGCTTAGAAAGTGATCAAATTCATACAATATGTATTTGGCCCCCAAATAACACCCCAGCAAGACCTAACAACATCTCAACCAAATAATGGAAAACACAAATGGAAACAACATTAGCAAATTAAATTATAAAATTCCAAATTACATTTAAAATGTAACTGCAGATTGGAGTTGTAATGCGTTGATCCAAATTCAAGAGACAATCCTACTTGGCAGAGTGCTCTACATAATGGAATTTATGTAAAAGAAGTCTTCAGAAAAGGCAGTATTTATTCCTTTCCTTGTCACAGTTACAACAGTGTAATATAAACTGAGTCATTTTTGTATACTAAGATGTTTCACAACAGACATGCCATAAAAATGGAGGAAACGTAATAAAGAAATAAACATGACACGATCAAGCTTAACATTATGATTTAAACCACATCAAACCGAAGATCCTCGATGAAAACAATAAAAAAGGTAAACTACCAATAATCACTTTCGAAAACATGTGAAGTTTCTGGATTGCATCTAGCTGATCAAGTAGACCAAGTTAAAGATAGATCAAATTAAGCTTTCTGATATTCAAGGCAACAATTGAGTGAAAACGTACACCACAGTCAAAAGACCGAAAGGATCAACACTTTCATGAAGAGACAACCTACCCTATGCAGAATTCGTGTAAAGAACACATAAAACAGTAATGATCGTAGAAAGCAGCGTACCTAGGCATCGTGCCATCAGGGTTAATTCCATGCTCAAGGCAATACAACTCCCAACATGAATTTCCCACCTGAATTCCAGCTTGTCCAATATGAATGCTAATGATCTCTCTCATCTTCTGTGTATTATCAGCTTCTCTGTGTGATGCAAACAAAAGTCACAAGGAGGAGCAAACTGGAAGGAGAGAAAGCAAAGAAGATTCCTTGATATTTGTTTTTATATCTTTGGAGTTAGAACAGCTGGACACATAAACACATGTGAAGGATGGAGAAAAAAGTCAAGTGGGTAGAAATTATAAGAATTGATGAATATCTTAAATTATTGGAGTGAGTTTTTGTAATAATGAAAGAAGGGGACCTTCATTTGGAGATAAATAACTGCACAGTGGGGGTTGAAGGGGTCCATGCTTTTGGTCGGTTTTCCAACTTATCTTATGGGACACAAGTCCTTGTCTTCTTTGCTGTTATTTCATATTTCTTCAAAGCAGGGAAAATATAATTTTTTACTGTTTGAACTAGTTAACAATTATAATTGTTGTATTTTAAAACTGTTATAAAATTTAATAAATCTAATAGTAATTTGTCATAAAAAATGACACTGTAAAATTCTTTATATTCTCAATATTTATTACTTAAACTACAACTTATATAGAATAATAACATCTCGCTGATAAGTAATACTATATTTGAATCTTTTAAACAATTTTTTATATATATGCATATATTCTGAAAATATCTATATTTCTTATGCAGTATCCATCTCAACTTGTGACACATCTTTTTCCATTGGGGCTGGCTGGTACGGTTACACAGCTGTTGACGTTTCTCCTCCATGTTTCTATTCAAGTGATCGAATAAGATATTTTTGTATAATGAACAGATTTTTCATTACAAAAGCACCACGTGTTGGATGATAATAATTGAGTGATAGTTTAAATTATTAGCTATTCTAACATCAGAAAAATATAACTAAACCAGACCTTAATTACTTCTTATGTTTGTAATGATTGGTTGATTACTGTGCCCTTTTATGTGTTTAATGATTATTATCATTGGTGAAGATTTAATTTCTATTTCTACACCTTTATGCATTAGTTATGGTATGGGACAAGATGGAGACATGGTAGAGTACATGGTACAGTTACAGTTCCTACCAAAATCAGTGTTATAGCAGAATATCAATCATAACAAAATCTAGTGTTACTGAGAATGTTCAGTAAGCAAAGCTAATGAAGAAGCTCTATATCCATGAAATTATGTACTTTTATGTGGGCCAGCAAACTTTGTCTAGAACATTGTGCAGAGTAGGAAATTAGCACTCAGATAGATACCTTGACTAGTGGTTAGACATTTATGTTATGTTTTAATTATATAAGTAAATTTGATATCATGTTAGTCCAGAATTTTAAATTATAAAATTTTCTCATTCTGTACCCGGATCCATTTTCACTTAATATAGAATTTTATCTTCATATTTAAATCCCAACAATGTGTAATAAATTTGTAATGTATATGTTCAATAATTTAATAAAACTTTAGCAATAAGATATTATAAGTTACACATTTTACATAGGTTAAAAAAATATGGTCTTCATGAGTTATTCAGCTAATGTAGATCTAAATGATGTAAAATTATTTTTCATCCCACAATCATTATCATTGTCACCCTCACCACCAAACTAACCATCCAAAAACCAGCACCACAGCAAGAATTAGCCTCCTACCATTGACCATTTGCAACGCCTACAACCACTTCTCATGATACCTATAACCTAACACCATCACCAAGAACTAAACTCTCCATACAAATTAGCCTCCCAGCCTCACGTTAGCATGAAAAGAGCATGCAAATGAAGAATATAATAATCAAGGAAGAATTACTGAAAGGATGACAAAGGAGCTTGATAAAATATGAGAAATAATTATCTTTTGAATAAGATATCCTTGTTTGTTTAAAGAAAATACACAACATCTTTCTCTAGATTTATACAATTTTTCACCTTGTTTGATTATAAGGATATGATATGTAAGATGTTTGTTTCACTAGTACAAAAAATAACTTATAATGTTATCTTATTATTTTGTTACTTAGAACCATTTCTTAACACTTTTGTTATATACAGGACTTGACTTGAACTCACTTGTGATTCATTGAAATCAATATAAAATTGAAAAAAAAAAATTCTCTCATAGTTTCTTCATTGTATGCTTAATTTGGTGTTGTCAATACTACGAAGGAATTTCAAAGAAGTTCTTCAACATGACAAGTTGAGGATATTAGCCAAAACAAAATAGCATATACTTGATGAAATGTCACAAGAACATAAGATATGTAAGTGTTGAGATAGAAGTAAGAAAGTAGAACATTATATAAAGGTGAAAGACTCATTGTCTTAATGTTTTGGGTAGAGAGTGGTGTTAATCCATTATATGGTTGGACTCATATCTCTTTGGTATTGTCTCTCCCCGGTGAACCTCCTCCTCGATGACCCAATAATGGTATCAGAGTCGATGGTTCGTCTTGGTGACCGAATCAAACGAGTATAATGGTCCCTATACCAAAAGTTTTCCTAGCAAAGGGTATTCAAGTAAGCAAGTCTCGTTAAGATGTTGGAAAGAGCTACTCGTGGTTGTAGTTGGTTGGGAATACTTCTGCCAGAAGGAGAGTGTACCTATGTGGAAGGGACTCACCCTTGAGGGGGAGATTGTTGGGAATCCAAGTATGAGTCCAAGTCCAAGTCCAATACCCAACAAAACTCGTCTAAAGTCGGTTGCATGACAGCGAAGCTCGCCTAAAGTTGGCCGCATCAAAGCGAAGCTTGTCTAAATTCTGTAGCATCAAAGCGAAGCTCGTCTAAAGTCAATAGCATCTAAGCAAAGCCTACCTAAAGTCGACAGTACTAAGAAAAGCCTGCCTGAAGTCAACAACACTAATAGAGCCAACTACCTAACATAAGCTTTTCTCATGTCTGCAACATAAGTTGGAAGGACTATTCTTACACAACAACTTTCAAACGAGCTCGGCTAGAGGGCCAATCCACATATGAGCTCGACTAGAGGGCAAATCCACTTGCGAAGATTGGCCGAAAGGCCAATTCACCTACAAACTATACAAGTCGACAAAGGCCCGACCAAGAGATCAAACACAATCACAATCACGTATGCGAAATCAAATTCCGAGACTAGGGGTCTTATGTTCCTACTTGACTCAATAGACATACTAAAGAGCACGAGCCAACAAAGCCTATTAAGCTTCTTCATTCTAGATCAGCCCAAACCTATGTCTATTGGAGCAATATCCACATATCATAACTAATCTTAATAGTTTGGTATTATGGTTATTATTTATAATGAGGTATCATTATGTTATTATTAATTACACTGTTACTATATACTTGAGGTAAATATTATTCCAATAGGAATATAGATCCATTGTTCATGTTAATCTTATAAATACAACAAGTATTTTATAACGAATACTCACTTCATAATTATGCACACTCATTATATTTATAAAGATCCTAAACTTTCTTACTAACTTAAACCTCAAAGAGTCTTTTGCAGATGAATCTCGCCCTCTGAGTAACAAAGAATCCAATTCCAAACTATAAAAAACTTTCGAGCCATCACTAAAATCTTGTCGCCCATTTACAAATTCACATTCAAAATCCCAATAAAATGATAATAAAAAACAACAAATTTCATAATACATGAGTAATGAAATACTTGTAAATTTAATATTTTTAAAGTTTTCAATAATTGGAATACTAACACAAATTATATGTAATTTTAAATAATTTTGTGAAATGTCAACTATCTTGTTCCTGTCAAATACCTTATAATTAAGTTATTTGACTTCTTTTTTTCTCTTTTAGTCTTATTTATTTGTCATCAATCAAATTTAAGATTACAACAACATTCAAGACTATCACAATGTTGGAAAATGGAAATGAAAAACAACACTACGAATATTTTTGTTGCTGTACAACATTTAATTAGGTAAAAAACAGATAACAGATCATCTTAATTTCGCAAGTTTAAATAAACTCTATTCTTATTTCTAAACTCTACTTTATCATGTATATATTTCAATTTCATTATTACAAAATTCTTATCAATAATATTTTTCTTAATAAAAATTCAATCCAATGTATAAACTTAATTTTCGACTATTAAATAACTTACTTCTCATGCCAGTTTCTTCTATTCAAAGCAAAAGACAAGAAAAACGGAAGATATCTATATGAATATTACCAAAACAACAAAAGAACACAATCAAAGACGAATTACTTTAGATAACAATATGTTAACTAAAAAACCGTAAAACTTCAAAATATTCACAAATAAATTTAAAAACATTCAAACTAGAAAGATTTTAATTAAAACATAAACTTACTCTAAACAACTAAATTCTGATTAAACAAAAGTACTGAATATCTTACTCCTTCAACCTGGATGTAGTTGTGGTAAAGGTCATAAACAAAAGTGAAGAGAGAACATGAAAAAAAAAATATTAACAGAGCGAATAATATCTATCAAATCATGGGATTTTCTTTTAAGAGGATCTAATAATGCATTTTCTTATACTTGATTAAAAATTTATTAGAAATTATTCCAAGAAAAGTAACTCAGAACCATTTCCGACAGTGAGAATAATGAGTGTGAAGCTTTTATCTTAATGAGAAAGGTGGCAATGACAAAACATTATAAAAATTGGGTTTTTTTTGATAAAACAGGGAAAGAAAAGAAGACCCTTTAGTGAAATGTAGTAGGAAAAGTAGGTTCCTACTTTCTTGGACTCCTTGTTAGAATGAGGTACCAAACCAAACAAACCCAACTTAGCCATGTCTTTACCATCCAACTTCATCTTGACCCAAGATACTATTGAATCCATAGATAGAGACATGAGAAGAGGCATCAACAACGCCAACAACATACCACAAACAAACACAACATAACACGTTTTTCTACTTTCTTTTTCCCTTTAGACCCGTTGGTTTCTGTTCTAACACTCTTGTTTTCACTCTACACATAATAAATAACACACCTTTCTTAGCTTCTTCAACTTTCAATGGCCACTTCACTTCTTCTCTTCATCACTTGTTTCTCTCTTCTGCCATCATCCTATTCCTCTACTTCTCTACCTTCTGCTTCCTTTCTCTATGATCTTCACTCACAATGTTCCCTCACCGTTTCCCCTAACCCTCCTCTTCAGGTGCCTCTCTCTATCCACTGTCACTGCCTCTTCTAAATTTTCTTTCTTGGCATCTTCTTTTGTTCTTTGGAGTGATTCTCATTGTGGGAATTTGCTTTTGTTCGTTTATATGATGTCTTTGATTTTATGGCTTCTTGCTTTTCGTGTGATTAATGGTGTTTGGATTCATGGTTGTCCTCTTTTGAAGAATAAGGTTCTGCTTTGATAATTTGAAAATGGGGAATCGGAATATTAGGTGTTGGGTTGGCTGCCATCTTATGCCAAACTATGTGGGAATCATTTTGGGAAATTTGTGATTGTGGAGGAAAGTTGAAGGTATAACGTTGAAGGACAGTGGGTTGATTAGGTTTGTTAGAAGTGCTTTTCCAATTCAAATCAAATGACGGAATTCATTGTGATGTCAAGGTCCTACAAAACTTCCATTAAAGAAGGAAAAGCAGCTATATATTTGGACACAACTAATTCTTGTTTATTTTTGCTTTTGACCATATTGATTCATGTAAGCATGAGGGTTAGTTAGAGAAGGTAATTGCTGTGAGATTAAGATTAGGGTCTAATTGATTCCTTCCTAGGAATTTTTCTGTGGTCCAATGACAGGCATCGAGAAAAACAAATAGACTACATTGCTTAACAGACTGAAAACTGAGGTGTAATTGATTGGTTTTTTTTACATGTTCTAGTATCATTTTTACTTGTTTTGTTTTAAATATTTGGATGAATTTCTTCAAAAGCATCTACAGGAGTGAATTGAGCTTCTAGCTTGAGTTAAAATCAACTTATGTATTAGACTTTTATAGTTGTTTGCAATCAGCTTCTCCACAAACTAAGATGCATAGGTTGATTTTAGCTTATGAACAAGACAAAAAATGCGTTTTCCCTTCTTCTTTTTCCTTTCCTTTAAGTACACTGAGTTTAAACCAAACAAGGCACAAGTTATAGCGTTGATGATGAAATTGCAAAAAATGCTGTTTAAACATTGCATTGTTTACACATCATATGTCATGTAATGCATTTTTTAACCTAGCAAGCACTGTTATGTTATCTCCTTGAAGATCTTCTAAATGCAGAATGAGACACTTATCATCAAAGTCTGTTGTTGGAAAAATTTAATCCCAGTGAAATCTTTCGAATGAAAAGAACTACCTTCCTTGTGAAATAGGTGACATTTTGATTATTTCAAGCAATTCATTTCCACTGCAACTACAGACACGCCCTCAAATTAGTTTCTCCAGTTGTTGAGCCTTTTGTTTCATAATCTATTAGCAAAACAAAATATATATATATATATATATATATATATATATATATATATATATAATTAAGTGGAGGCAATCTTTATCTTACAAGCTGATTTTATATATTTAAGTTAGATTTAAAGTCCAATAGTATGAAAGCCTACCTTGGAGAAGTTTGTTGGCTTGTATTAGAATTTTCATATGACCAAATTATGGTATCTAAGTGGTGCAGACCTCACTTTATAAATCAAGGTTGAGTTAGACTTATAATTATTTTCTAATATAATACAAAATACATCTATCCAATCCAACTTGCTGAAAAGAATAAGAAAAAAGAAATTCCTTTTTTCATTTTGACATATTGAAAACTAGGGTGAAAATTGATTATATATATGAAACATTGTATGAAATACTCATCCCCAATCTTCAATTTTAAGGTGATACGAAAGGAACTAAATTTTATATGGGTGGTTGAGATTGAACTTTGTAATTGGGTAATTGCCGTAGATTGTTCTACCAGTGGCAGCATAATTAACCTATATGTTAGTAAGAAATTTTTCTTTTTTCGTAACTATGCTAATGGTATGGAGTTTTCGTGAACTTTGCACTAATCTCCATTAAAGATCTCGCTAGTCACCTTTAGTAGAGTTTTCCCTTTCAGCTATGCTTTTTCCATCTACAATATTAGAACTAGAAAGGAAAAGAAATTTATACTATAGTAATCACTTTCCAATAATGAGTGGCCTTTATAATTGTGTTCAAGAACATAGGCTCTTTATTACTAGACCGAAGTTAATATGTTAAATAATTTGATATTAAGCTTCTAACTTTATTCTGAATATTATTTAAATATACAGTACCAGAAGTTTTTAAAAATTGCCATATTATGATATACTTATGTTTATCATAAGACCTATACTTATATCATACAGAACAGAATAGGTCTCTGAATGAGTCGGGCTAATATTGGAATAACTTTAATCTTCTGGTTTATTGGTTTAACAATCACAAGCATCAATTTAATTGCAGTGTGCCATTGATTTTATTTTCACTTGCTAAATTTAAAATATGGTTCTAAGTTTCATCTGTATTAATACTTGCTTTTATCGTTGTCAAATTCTTAGCGAGGCTTAAATAATCAAGATCAGTGGTTATGTATTGTCTATCTAATAGATTATGCAATTTTAACACCAACTTTGCATTTATTTTAGGGTACTTACCAGTATTGTCAGTGCATAGATAGTTTTCAAAATAATGAACTAAAGTGGACATGATACCTATCTCATACGTTAAAATGATAGAACCAAAAAGGAAGAAAGAGTATTCTATTTCATTCAATCTCTGGGGTATATACAGTCCTTCATCATTAATGTTGCCCCTCTATAAAGGTGTTTGAGGAAGAACTTATGTAAATAAGTCAACAAGTTGTTATTTAGTCTTTGACATGATCTGGCTGACCGATGCCTTAAACAACTTTTTCCCTTGTAAAATAACATTCCAATTAAATATGCTTAGTCCTTTCTTTCATGAAAAGTTATATTAGAAGCAATATGCATTACAGCTTGATTATTGCAAAACAGAAAATTTGGTTCCATTCTCATGCCAAAATCTGCTATAAGGTAAGTAAGCCACATGATTTCATTCCAAGCATTTGCATAGCTCGGTATTCTGACTTTGCTGAAGACCTTGAAACAGTATGTTGTTTGTTTGATTTCAATGAGATTAGAGTATTTCACAAAATGTACAATATCCTATGTTAGATTATCTATTATCATCACATTTCCCCAATCTGCACCAGCATATGCCTTAAGCAAAGAGTAGACATTCTGGAAAAAAAATAAGGCCTTGGCTGGCTGTAGCTTTTAAATACTTCCATTGAGGGTGAATAGCAGCAAAGTGCGGTCTTCTAGGATTGGATATGAATTGACTAAGTCTATTTACAATAAAGCATATCACTGGCCTGGATATAGTCAAATAGAAGAGTTTTCCAATGAGTCTCCTAAACAGGGAAGGATCAAGAAAAGGGTCTCCATAGTAAAATTACTTGGTTTATAGTCCAAGTATCTAGTGTCTTTAAATGAGATCACATATTTTGTTTGACTTAGAATAACTTGCTTGGAATAAGCAAGTTCCAAACCCAAAAAATATTTCAGATCCCCAACGATTTTCAGGTTGAATATTTTTTTGCAATTGCTGTTGAAATTTGGTAAGAATGCTAGGATTTGGTCCAACAACTATATGCCATAAGCATATAATAGAGCCTCAAAATCCTCATTTTTTCCTTGAATGAAAACAGAATAATCATCTTAAGATTGAGAAAAACGAGAGTTAATAAGATTAGAAGAAAACTTACTAAAACCATTGCCTTAAAGGCTTGTTTGAGGGCATAAATGGATTTATTCAATCAGCACACTAACTTCTCCCCATGATTTGAGTTCTCACCCTAAGGCTTGTATCCCATGGGTAGTTTCATTTAGACTTCTTCAAACAGTCTCCATTAAGAAAATCATTATTTATGTCAAGTTGTTAGATATTCCAATTCTTAACAGCAGCAATAGCAAAAAGAGTTCTCACAATAGTTAACTTAGCAACCAGACGGAATGTATCTATAAAGTCAATTCCAGGCTGTCAAGTATACACTTGTTCCACCAATCTAACTTTTAGAATATCAAGAGGGCCATTTGCCTTGGTTTTGACCTTTGCAACCATAATTGCTTATCAGTAGGTAGGGGAGCAATCGGTCATCCCCGTTGGCTTCCATGACAAGTAATTAATCTTGCATTGCTTTCCTCCATTCAGGAAATTTGACAACCTGATGGTAGTATGTAGGCTCACTACTTTGAAACGAGTCGGGAGTTTGAGGGTTTTGGTTGATCTTCTAAGAATATGAGTTGAATTAATTGGAATTTGGAAGTGCACTATGAGATTACGTGTTGATGTCATAACTAATAGGTGCAAGAAGGGTAGATTGATGGAGTTTGAAGCAGGTTGAGGGTTCAGAGTATTAGGAAAAGAATCATCTGAAGTTTGATTTTTATTGCTAGAGTGAAAGGGAAGTATATTTTCTTGAAATTGAACGTCCTTGGAAATCATAAAGGTTTGACTTTAAGAGTTGTAAAGCATGTATCCCTTGTAGCCTAGTGGATAAACCATAAACACACAAATTGTGGCACTTGAACTGAATTTATATATAAGGGTAATGTTGAAGCAAAAATGAAACAACCAAAATTTCTAAGATCTTGATAAGAAGGGTCTCTTTTAAAGAGAATTTGGAAAGGACTTTTGTGTTTAAGATTGAAGGTAGTTGTTAGGTTTCTGAGTATGAAACCTAACGATGACAACTCACTCACACAATCACAGCAAGAAAAAAAAAAGGAAAAGAATGAATTATCTATATTCTCATCAACGAAAGTAGCGTACAATCAGTATCTGGGAGCATAACCTCCCTCCATCTAATGGGAGCCTAACCCCCCTTACAAGGTCCAAGACCTGTCTAAACAAAAGAATATGACTAGCTGCTTTCTAACAATGAATAGAACTATATTTATATAAGATCTTCCATCCCACCTTTCCTAACCGCTCTCTCATTTTCCCGCCTTTCTTAACTGCTCTCTCATTTCCTCTTCCTTCTATCCTTTTACCTTAGATCCTATCATTACACCCTGTTGCAAAACAACCTTGTCCTCAAGGTTGGAACAATGAAGTTTGAGCCCATGGCATTGTGATATGGTCTTATCACAGGAAGGGAACCCGCTGGCTACTACCTGCAACTTCCGGTCTGGAGGCTTGGGTGGTGGTCGAATTGAGAGATAAAATTTATGTTACCCTTTCCGTGTCTGCATTATTTACTTGAAGGCGAGGAACTTCTTATCCTTCCCTGTAAACTAACTTCTTCTACCGTTCGGCTCTCTTCTCCCTATCTTTATACCGTTCGACTCTTTTCTCCCTATCTTTATGTCGTTCGGCTCTCTTCTTCCTATCTTTATGTCGTTCGGCTCCTCCCCCTGCCTTCAACCGTTCGACTCGCGTTAACAACCTTGAACAGTGTTGCTGCCAGATCTTCCCAGTCTATAGTTACTTCTCCTCTTCGTTCTGCTACCGTTCGTCCTTTAATGGCCAATATCGTTCGGTCCCCTATCAGACCGTGCATCTTCCGTACTGACCCCACACTCTTGGCGGCTCCCGATTGGCCTGGGTAATTGCGCAAAGCCTCGGACCACTCGGCAACAATCGATCGGCCTGGGTTATAGCGATTAGCCTCGGACCGTGTCACCTCACTGTTCGTTCGTCCCCCAGACGACTGGTCTTCTATGGCCTCGAACCGCTCGACCAATGACTGGGACACCGTTTTGACTGTAAGACCGTTCGGCCTGTGACTGTAACTGTAAGACCATTCGGTTCCGACCGTCATTTCACGTTCGGATTCGGCGGTTCTCTCCCGTTCGGGTCCAGCAGTCCTCTCCTATTCGGATTCGGCCATCCTCTCCTTTTCGCTTCCCTGGAATTCTTCAACATCCCTTGCGATTCGCATCGCCACCATCAAGTCCTGCGGGTCATGCGGTCGGACTTGATTCCGTATGTCCTTTTGCAATCCCGCCAAAAAATATCCTAACAACTGCTCGTCCGACACCCTCCTTGTTCGACCCGCCAATATCTTGAAGTATTGTACATACTCGTCCACCGTCCCCGTCTGTCTCAATGCCGTCAACCACTCAACAATGGTTCCAAACCTTATCACCAGGGCTTCCTTCAAACCATCCCATGAACGATTCTTGGCTTTCTCCTTCCAAGCGGTAGCCAGCGCTCCCCTCCATGCTCACATACGCCAATTGTACCTTCTCCTCTTCCGCTACCCTCTGAATCTCGAAGAATTTCTCCGCTCGAGCAATCCATCCCATCGGGTCGAGCCCTTCGAAAGTGGGTAATTCTACCCGTTTCACCCAATTAGGTGGTGCGTCTCCTGGGTCGTCCTCCAATTCTTCCTCCGAGCTCTCTCTTCTCCTCTCCGAACTCTCTCTTCTCCTCCGCCGATTGTTATTATTGGACCCCTGACTTCCTTTCGAATTCCGTTCCAGATTTCGCGCCAACCCCTCTACCACTCGTGTTAGCTCTTTCAAGTCTTGGCGAATGCCCATATTGTCAGCCTTCAATTCTTCTCCCGCCATCTCCAATGCGCTCATCCTCCCTTCAATTCGGTTCTCCAATGCATGTAACTTCCCTTCCATCTTCCTCTCCCTCCAATTTAGATCCGGCAGGTCGGACCAATTTGTTAGGTTTCTGAGTATGAAACCTAACGATGACTACTCACTCACAATCACAGAAAGAAAAACAATTGGAAAAGAATGAATTATCTGTATTCTCATCAACGAAAGTAGCGTACAATCAGTATCTGGGAGCATAACCTCCCACCATCTAACGGGAGCCTAACCCCCCCTCACAAGGTCCAAGACCTGTCTAAACAAAAGAATATGACTAGATGCTTTCTAACAATGAATAGAACTATATTTATATAAGATCTCCCATCCCGTCTTTCCTAACCGCTCTCTCATTTTCCCGCCTTTCTTAACTGCTCTCTCATTTCCTCTTTCTTCTATCCTCTTACCTTAGATCCTATCAGTAGTTCTTTTATTTATAAGGAAAATTGCAGTCTTGATGCACTCTCCCCATAATTGAATAGGAATTTGGGATTGAATATAAAGATCTACCAACATTTAATAGGTGTTGATGTTACATTTTTGCCATATAATTTTGTTGGGGCCTTTCTACATAACTGAACTGTTGAAGAGTTTCTTTGGAAGAAGATTAAAGCCAACTCTTCTGATTTGTCAGATATAAATTTCTTGATGTGTGATTGAAATTCGGTCTATACCAAGGCATAGCTGCTGGATGATAGGTGTCTCTGATTTCTGTTTGAGCAGATAAATCCATGTGAACCTGCCATATCATCAACTAAAGTTAGGAAATACATTTTTATGATCATAAGTGGGAGTATAGTGAGGTCCCAAATCTCATAATGTATCCAATCAAAAGAATTTGTAAAACAATTACTGAGTATTGAAAGATAATTTTCTTGGCTGAGCTACAGGACATATGTCACAAAAGAAATCATTATTATTAGATTCAAAATTGAATTCTTTATTAATGAGTTCAATACATTTGGAAGATATATGACCTAGTCTAGCATGTCAAATGGCAGAAGAAACAATATTACAGTCATGAGTAATAGGATTTTATAAAGAACTAGAGCAAGTAGATACGAATTGTACAAACATAATCCTTGAACCAAGTCACCCTTCCCAATCCTCTTCAAGTTTTTCTGGTCCTGAAATAAAAGGGATCAACACTAAAATGAACAGAATTTTTTGTATTGAGTAATAGAGAACTCACTTATGAGGATGACATGAAATTAGGAATATATAAAACATTTTCCAATGAGATCATTATTCAAATTGACAGTTCCAACAGAATGAACAAATATGACATGATTATTACGGAGGGAAATAATTTTATGAAGATCACGTCTGTGGGAAATGAAGTTCCTTAAGGAACAAGCATACGACTATTGGTACTCGAATAAAAAATCCTAATATGATTGGATATTGGGACAGGATTAGGATTTGGTAAGATAGCACCTGAAAAAGGATTGTTCTCGGGTAGCAGAAGATGTGGAAGGATTGTTGCAAGGTTGTGATTGTCATTTTTCATCAATTGCTAGTACTGAAATTGAGTAAGGGTCATGGAATGAGCAAATTGTGATTGAACCCCTCTTGATTGATAATTCTCAACCTTTGACTCAATCTTCAATGATATATCTGATTCAAGGAATTGGGAACTGCTCTTCCTTGCTACTGGCCCTCAGTACCAACTTCTAAGGTGTCTTTCTTCGTTATCATGTTTGCTTTCTTTTCTTTCAGCAACGTGCTTTTCTTCTAAGGTTCTTGTTGTCTTTGTGTGAGTAGAGGTGGCTACATGGTCCATGTAGTAATACGTGGTATATGTAAATCTGAAAATATTACAGTTCGTTTTATTGTTTGTTAATGCAAAAAATAAAAGAATCATAAAGCATATCTATAATAACAACTCTTGTCTTACTAGTCAATTTTGCAGAATTAAGTTATATCTTAACATAAATTTTGAAATGGTAATAGAATTTACCCTAACCATTATTGTTTGGCCTATTGGGCAATCTGCTATGAGATCAAAATGTCTAGTTCTCTATGTGAGGGAGAGTGTTGGAGGGAAGCAATAACTCGTACTTTACATATTGATTATGTTATATTGAGTTAGGTTTTTTAACCTAAATTCTAAGACCAATCTTTGAAGGGATGGTGTCTAGGCCATAGATGGTTTTTGGCTTTGATTCTAATGCATCATTGTTGATTTAGAGTTTCTTGAAATGCTTATTTTTCTCTGAACCCCATAACTGAAGCTGATAGTTACATTAATTTGAAGATTGATATATGTTTTGATGATTTATTTGGTTATTTTTGGTTAATTTGTATCATTATGTACAATCAGGTGACGTGTTTTATTCATTGTTTTGATTTGTTCAGGTGGATGGGAACTTTATAGAAGGGGTTTTGTCTAGCAGAAAGAGGGTTGGATACGTTTCTGTGCTCTTCTATGCTTCCTGGTGTCCTTTTTCTCACAGAATACTTCCTGAATTTGAAATTCTTAGCTCTATGTTTCCTCAAGTAGAACATGTAGCACTTGAACAGTCATCGGCTTTGCCAAGGTTTGAAGCCAGCCCTCCTTTTTTGTATCAATTATAAAATTTATTTCCTTTTCTGTATACATATATACAATTTGCAGAAGTTAGGTTTATTCTTTGCTTAGTAGTGCCTCAGGTAAGCTATGCCATGAAATAATATTAAAGTAGGTTGTTTGTTATGTTGTGTGCTACTCGGTAATTTGTACATAATTTGAAGAACATGGCATAATGAATTTGTCAAAGTTTATAAATGTCTAATGGTCATGTGTGTTTTACCCTGCAGCTTGTATTCAAAATATGGAATCCATAGCTTGCCTGCAATACTACTGGTGAACCGGACATCTAGAGTGAGATATCATGGTCCAAACAATCATGACTCCCTTGTAGAATTTTATGCGAGAAACACAGGTAAGCATGTCCGAAATCTTGTCTATGATGTCGGGTGGAATTTCCTGTACCACCATTTTTCACCTTGTTATGATTTGGTAGCTTGTTGTTGATGATATGTTTAAAAGTAGAGCCATTTGCATTGAGTGTTCCAAACTTCAATGAGTGATAAATGTAATGAACCTTACCATGTCTGATACTAGGATTAGAAGCCAGGGACAAGGTTGTTGTTGGTGAACTAAGCAACTTGATGAGTGATGAACATTCAACTATAAAGGGCTTCTCCCTTGGAGAGATATCAAGAAGGGAACCTTACTTGGCATTATCGATATTGTTTCTATGTCTGAGAATTATTCTCTCTGTATTTCCCACGATTATGCCGCATCTCAAAGCATTCTGTTCATCCTATGTTAATCATCTGAGCTTTCAAAAGCTTGGCCAAGTGATGGAACGTGTTCTTCATGTAATGGATGTGAAGAGGATTTGGACCAAGCTAGAACTCTGTAAAAGCAGGAGCTTTCATGAGAGGGCAAGGAGTGCCAGAGTTTGGGCCTCATCTCTGGCTTCTGTTTCCCTTGGTGATTCTTCAGCTAAGTGATGGTTTCAAATCGCAATGTATGAACTAACAATGTTGACATGTTGTTCTAGTCGTTTAGAGGGTAGTGAAGGTTTTATCAGTAACTTAGTAAATTTTGAATGTATATACACGTTATGAGTTTAATGTGATGTTCTTTTATTTTTCTGTCTTTCAATTCTTTTAGAGGTGATTGATACTAAAACTGAGTCAGGTATTTCTTTTGCTTTTTCACTTTTCCTAGAATCCTTTCTATGTTTTTAATGTAAAATCAAAACATATAGCAATCTGTAATATTCTTTATTTGCTTGCTTTGTCAAGTTTGAATTGTATTTCGTCCAAGATTTCTCCTCTTCTTAAATTAAGAATTTTTTAATGAAAGTTATTCATGAGTATATTTCAGAATTTAGTTTTACTTGATTTATTGCTAGAAAAAAGTATAGTCTACAACGTTTATAAATGGAACGAACGTTTGGTCACACACACATGTACAGGTACATTCCCTTCATTTATATTCTTATAACCTCACCAATGAAACACCATCTTAATATTTTTACACTTGTGAGACAGTGGATTAAGAGAAAAGAATGTTTGTAAATTACTATTTGTTTCAACTCTTAAACATCATGGAAATTTTTAGTATTTGTAAGTAGGATATTAAATGCGTTATTAGAAGTTGATAAAAATATTAAATGTATTACTAGAAGCTAATAGAAGTTGTTAAAAGATTTTAGGCTGTGTTCATTTGGAGGGGATGATTTGAGGGAGAGTGAGTGAATGAATTTGAAGGGATTTGAGGGTGAATTTTTTGTTATTTATTTGAGTGAATTTGGAGGTAAGTGAGAACAGATTTGGAAGTAAAGTTTATGAAAATTAGTGTAGGATTTGATTGATGTAACAAATAAATTTTTTTTATTTAATTGGTAGAAATTGAAGATTACCAAAATGTCCCTAGTTATTAAAGTAATATAAAATGATAATTGTTAATGTTATATTTAATTGTAAAAATTTTTATAAAGAGTAAAACATTGACATTAATTATTAAAATTAATTTTAAAAATGTACAAAAATTATAGTTTAGTAAAATGAATTTATTTTTAAATGTAATATAATATTTTTAAAATGTAAAAATATAATATTTAAGTAAAGTAGAATAGTTATTTTTAAAATATAATATTTTTTGAAATAAAAGAATTGCGCGCATAAAATATTTTTAACTGATTAGCAACACCTTAATTCCTTGGTGATCTATAATATAGGCCAAAAGCTAAAGCCTCTTTGTCGTTCACTTTTCACTAGAAACTATAGTTCTGGATGGTGTACCCACCTTTATTTTGTTTGTTTTGGTTTAAGTTATTATCCATGTTGATGAAGTTGTATCTCGACTTAAATATTGCATAAACACCATTTCACATAGGTAAAGTTTTTTGGAAGCTCACAAAAAGATAAAGTAAATATCAAATCAATTCAAGATACAGTATGGTATGGTTCTCTCGAAGCTTGGTGCAGGACACACTGCAAACATGACCAAATTGAAACAAGGAAACCGAATACATCAAATAAAGGAATCGAATACAGGATGCATTTTTTACAAGGGAACTGAATACATAAAATGGAGAATCGAATACAAGCTTTTTTATATGTGTGAATGGAGCTGTAACCGAATATGGCTTACGTGGAATCGAATACAACAATAAAGAACTGAATATATGCATGTTTTTCTTTATTTATTATCAACCAAAATCGATTATCAAAATGTTATAATCGAATACGTTATTTGATTGTGATATTTTAGAATGACTTGAGGGTAAAGCTGACTTTTTAAACATAATCCTCTCAAATCTGGGCAACATCGTGGGTGATAAAAAAAATGAGGTATCTCGCAAATCCGTTTAAATCATTCTTCGCATTTCTCTTCAAATGAACACGTTTTATCCTCCTAATCAGTGCTCACATTTCTTTTTGAACAAAATAATCCCTTCAAGTGAACATAGGCTTAGGGTTAGAGTTATCTTTATGTAGAAACTGATATACTGTTTCATTTTAATCAATTTGAATAAAAATCTGGTTTCTTTCGTATCAATTTTTTCAAGTAGTATATTAGAAAAAAAAATTCTAATTGAAGGTTAAGGGATAGGAGAGACCAAAAATTCTCAATTTGTTTTTACACCCATATCAATATTTTGACTTAAAATTAGTTAAAATAATATTATTAAAGTTAATTATTAAAGTTAATAATGTCTAAGAAGTATTTTATGCCTAAAAGCTTGGTGGCTTCCCCGTACCTATTGACCACGTAAGGTCATTATATTTTATGTCTAGGGATGTTAAAAATACTTAAGTTTGCATGTATTTGTAGATAAATTTTTTAGTGAATAATTAGTATCCATGAATATTTATTATTTATGGATAATGAATATTTTAATACTTGTTTATAAATAAGTCGGGTATAGTATCATATTAAAATTAAAATTTAATTTATATTTTATTAAGTTAAATTTAATTTAATTAAAATTAATTTATATTTTATTAAGTTAAATTTAGGTTAAATCATTTCATTGGTTTTTATTTTACTCTTAATTTAGAAAAATTTAAGCAATAAGAGTTTTCAAAATATGTGGCTTAATAAAAAAGTCTGTGATGTAGAATTTTGTTTTTTTTAATAGAAAAATGTTCATATTTGATAAAACTGATTTTGTGGCCAAATCAAGGATTCAAGTAGTGGATTCATTCACCAAGTTTAGGGATTAAAATGTGTTTGCGTTGTGTGATCAAGAATAGTGATGTGGTTGAAGATAGGTTCACTAATAGTAGTAGAATGTCTTTCTCTAGGGTGATTCAACGACATTATACTTTCAAGGTTTCATCTTTGTCCTCCTCTTCTTTTAGGTTATCATCTTCATCTTCGTCATTTCACTCAGTTCAATTAGGTTTTATGATTTGAAGTTCTTCAACAAGAGTATAAGTGTGGCTGGAGAATATTGAATCGAAAGTGTCCTCACTCATTGTAAAAATTCCTAGGAAAAGAGTTGTTCAACCAATGTTTGTTCAAAATCTATCCTTTATGAAAATAAGAGATTGATGAGAAGCATGTGGGTGAACCATCAAAGATGAAAAGAACGAGTTTCTCATTTGAAATGTAATTGTGTGTTAAGGGAGTTTGATGCTTGAGTAAATAACATGGTTTAGAGCATTAATTTGTTAAATGAGTACTTTAGCTTCTCTCTCCCCACATAAAGAAAGTTGAAGAACAAACAATGATTCAGAGAAATTAATTGACACTTATTAACATGTTTGTTGAACTACATTTCAAACATTGATTTAGAGTTTCAACAAAATAAGGGAAATAATTGGCACTTATTGAGATGTTTGTTGAACTACATTTCAAAATCTAATATTATGTATCCATTATAGATGTCCACCTCATCATCTTCAAACACTATTTTAGCCAATTTAACACCAAGTGTTTGATTACATCAATTTTTTCAAATTAGGAATCAAATTGAAACAAATAAAAATACGGGACCGAGCTAGAAAAATAGGAACCAATAGAATAATTTAACCTTAAATTTAATTAAAAATAAATTTTAATTTATATTTAATTTAATATATATTATACTTTATTTTTTTTGGTAATTTTATTTAGATTTGATTTTAAAAATTTATAAAATATATATTTTTTCAATATTCACGGGTATCCGTAGAATTTGTAAGTTTTAAAATACTCGTGGATATTTTTTAAACAAATGTCTGACAGGTAACGAATCAAGTAGGGGTGCGTTTTTTTGTTAGGTAGCGAGTAGACACTATCCATATTCGACTTGATCTGTTGTCATCCCTATTCATGCTCATGAAAACCCTCATTGAAGAGTATCAATGACACATTCCTCTAAATTATTATCATAAAAATGAACGTTAATGAAATATTTTACAATGATTACACACAAATTCAAGTGATTTTCATTAAGATAATACTCAATTAAATAAATTTGTTATCCTCAAATAAGCAGAAAAAAGAGTTGTCTGCTCCTACAAGTATATTATTTTATATATTAATGAAATTTAACAAAAGATAAATTTTATATAACTTGGTCACTAAAAGGCAATCTAATAAAAATATGAAAATTTGTTCATCCTCAAGAAAACAAAGAAACAAAAATATTGACAAACTTAAATATTTGGATTTCGAGCTTGGAAACTTGTGTACTAAACCACTCCTAAGCTCTTAAAAAGTTGTTTAAATATCTCAAATATACACAACCAAATCCACTTGATAATAACTTAGTTATCTCCACCCACTCATTTAAGTGAGTCACAGAAAATGCAACAAAGTAACAATTCACCCACCAATAAACGTGTATTTAGATGTTCTCATAAGAAATTGTCGTCATCTCTTCTCATACTTGTTCTTTTCCATGTTATTATCACTTTGATCATTTTTGAACTTGAATATAGAAAAATATTTTGCTAGTAAAATTTGATACAATACTTAGTTATTGTTGAAACATATAACTCTAAAAACTGAGTTAAAAAAGCTTTAAACTATTTTCTCACTAAACTAGAGCATCTAATATGAAACTTATTAAGCAACACAAATTTTATATTATTTTACTTGTTGAGCTACTTTTATTTCTTCCTTAAACATTATACTTAAAATGTTTCACTAACCAAATCAATGATTACAAGTAGGGCTGGGCAAAAATAATTGATCTGTACTGTATTATAGTTAACTATACTATATTATACTTAAAAAAACTGATCCACTTTTACTAAAAGTTCAGTATAATATTTTATGGTTTAGTTTTTAAAAACTAAACTTATAACAGTTTCGGTTCAGCTAACTGTGAGAACTGTATCTACTCTTTTCTTTTCTCTAGTTCCAGTTCAATTGTTCCGTCTTGCTAAGAAAACGTTAATATTAATAAAAGAAATCGTTCAAATAAAAAATTAATAATAAATTTTTTAAGACAATTTTTTTATCACAAATTTTTATATTTTTTTATGAATAAACGTATATTACTTTTTAAATAATATTTTTTTAAGTAATAAAAGTAAAATATATTTTTTAAATTTAATTTTATTAAATGATTAAGTAATATAAATCATAAAAAAAAGACTATATAAAAAAATAATACTTTAAATATATCATATTCTTTAACATATTATTAAATATGTAAAAATATGTTAAAAAAACTTTTAATGATATTAAAATGTGTGTAAGCGCACACTAAAATAACTATTTATTTTAAAAATCAACTTACTTTAAAATAAATATCAATATTATTATTTTTAAATGATAGTATTTTACATATTAAAACTAAAATATATTTTTTAACGTTAAATTTAATTAAATGAATATATAATGAAATATCATAAAAAAATAATAATGTAGCAAAAATAATCAATATTATAGAAATATTATATTATAATAATTAATAAATATTAGTTTAATTTTTACATAATAAAATATAAATAATAAATAATTGATTAATAAAACAATTTTACGAAGAACAAAATAAATATAAATAAAAAATTATTTTAAAATAAAATAAGTAGATAAAAAGATAAAATGAATTATATACACATATAAAACAAAAAAAATATAAATAAATAATTAAAAAAATAAATATAAAAGTAAAATAATATTCATGACAAAATAAATATAAATAAAAAAATAAAAAATAAAAATAAAATAAAATAAATAAATAATAAAATAATTTCCATACACATATAATAATAAAAGAAATATAAATAAAATAGAAAATAATAATATCAAATAATTAAAAAGTTAATTTGTAAGACACTTATGAATAAAATAAAATAAATATTAAAATAAATTTCAATTAAAAAGAACGTGTATTGTCATACTATTTAGTTTAAAAACTAGTACAATTCAGTTTAAAAACTAGTACAATTCAGTTTAAAATTAGTATAGTTACTAGTTTAGTTTAAAATTAGTATAGTTAGTAGTTCAGTTTAGTTTATATTGTAGTTTAGTATAATTTAGTATAGTTCAGTTCAGTCCAGTTTGATAAAACAAAAAACAGTTCAGTTCAGTTTGTCTGAACTGTTTTACAGTTCAGTTTAGACAAATTAGTTTTTAGTTCAGTACAGATTTTAGTAGTACAGTGCAGTTCAGTTCTATTTGCCCACCCCTAATTACAAGTTAAGTACATAAAGTGTTCCTAGTTATAAGTATACAAATGACTTATATACAAATCACGTCTGCTTAACCTTCTTAATTCTCCTAGTATTAAGAACTCCAAGTAAAAAATCTCACAAATAATATAATTTAAACTAACTTCAAATTATGAATTTACAAAGTATTTCTCAAAACACACCAAGAACACTTTTGATCACATAAAACTTAAAAAATGTTTGTAATAGACAATGTGTCCACTTCAACTTAATTTCTTTTTATAATTTTCTTGAAGATGATCGTTGCAGTTTGAATCAACTAAGTTTGGATTTTGCAAGATATCTTTATAAGCTTCAAAGTCTATCTTCATCTTTAATATCTTGGATGCTTGAAAAGAAAACAAATGATTTAATCTCTTCCAAACATTCTTGAATCATTTATGTATAAGAAAACAACTCAAATAATATATATAGAAATTATAACTTAACAAAATCGCATAAATTCATTTGTTTTATAAAATGAACTATTGCTTCATAAAATCTATTTAAATACAAATAATATATTCGTTGATATTGTTATTTAAAAAACATAGTTTTACATAAAAAAAATGTTTAATCATTAAGATTTTATTATATTAAACAACTATAACATCAATTTAGATAAGGTCCATTAAATCCTTTATTAAATATTATATTGTTTGTTTAGAAACCAACGTGAACTTGTCACAAAAATACATATTAAAATATTTAGATAATTAAAACAAATAACACTTAAAATGTTTATTATGATATAATCATTGGATGATCCATTGATGTTAACGAGGTTCTAATCGTCTCAATATATATTACCTATTAAAAATCTTCTTAACAACTTGATAAGGATTCCTGTTTACATTCTCATAAAAACAATTTATAAATTTAAATTAAAAAATATAAATATTTTATTGTTGTACGTATTAATCTCATGGAGTTGAAACAATATTATCTTTGATAAAAAAAAATAAAATAAATAAGAAGTAAACATTTGCAACCTCGTATAGAACACAATCTTAATCATCTTAGAAAAAATGATTTGCAACCTCCGGAAGATATTTTTAAAATTTTGGTTGTCCCTTTTAACATGGGTAACACATTTATAATTATTGGACAGCTGGCAAATGCTTACAAACAAGTGAACCAAACCATTTGAATTCCAAAAGTTTAAGTCATAGTTTGAGAAGGTAATTAAAATACGTAGCTTGCACGAAGACAGCAAACACCAATGCAGTGTCACACTCTGCACAGTCAATCTTAACAATCACGCACCAACAAAACCATTTCCAATCAATGCTGATAATAGCTAACATCCAACGTGGTAAGAAATAAGCTGACATCGACATGTGCTACCTAGCTGCTCTTTTCAGATTGTGTGTTTTTATACTTTATTTTCTCAGAATTACAATTCTAAGTTATTTATATTTTAAGCTTTATTAAAAACTGTTTGTGGTATAATTAGGCTTTATAGATATGTTCACTTTCATGTGTATAACCAATAATATAAACATGTGAATGTTGTTAAGTAATGTGTTGCATTATCAAAATATTTTTATTAATATCTATTCAAATGAATTTTATATTAGAATATAGTAATGTTTTATTTATTTCGGTTAAACACCAACATCTAAAATGCATTTTAGAATTATTCACACAAATTTCATGTTGATATCCTTTATTTGTTCCAATAGTTTCTTAAACATACCACTAAAAGACAAATTGTAGAATCTTGTAGCCATGTTATAGTGAAATGCTCAAATTGTTATTTCTTCTTTATGTTGCTTTTCTTTTGTCTAATAGGTTACTTTTGCTTGTAAGGTCCTAATTTATCAACTAATAATAAATTGACAAAAATATTTTAATTGAATTATTGTCAACGGTCGGATTAGATATCGGTAATATTTATTTACAAAAATATTTTAAAACTCGTGAATACGTGTAAATATTAAAAAATATATATTTTATATATTTTTTTTAAAAATAAATAAATAATATATAAATATAAATATAATATAATATAAATTAAATTTAAATTTATTTTAAATTAAATTAAATAAAATATAAATTAATTTTATTTTTAATTAAATTAAATTTAATAAAATATAAATTAAATTTTTATTTTTTATAAGTAAATAATATTTGTGAGTAAAATAATATAATAATACTTATTACTTTATATCCACAAATAATAAATATGTGTAAGTAGGAGTTAGGTAAATATTGATAAAAAAAATTATCAATAATAATATTATTTTCTTTCCAATTTTTTAAAAGAGATAACCATAAATGGCATAGAGAATAAGACGAAAGAGTAGATGGACATCTGTACTTTGAAGATTGTCTTCTATTCTCTCTGCATTTCCAGAATCTTTCCACACATCAATATCATTTCACTCCAACAAGCAACCGTCAACATGATTGTAGGAAAACAGGAATCTCTTCTTTTCTCAAGAGAAAAATAAGGAAAGAAGAAAACCAACTTCTCCCTAACAAATCACTAATAATAACATAATTAAAAAGAATTTTTTTTGATTAAGTTAATCTTAATATCTTGTAAAAAAAAACACCTTTTTATTATTTTATTTTTTTTCTCAAAAATACATGTCATTACTTATTTATCTTGTATCCTTAACATTCAAAATTCTCCTTTATCCAAAATTAACAGCTTAACAGTCGTTATTTAACAATTCTGTTACCAATAGAAAAACTTAAAAGAAAGATACAAAGAGAAGAATCCTAATTCCTAGCCTAGTGGCTAATCTTTTTGTGGGGCCACCCACACCATTTTAAAAATTGTCATTTTCAAGATGAATAAACATACACTCTATTCATGTGTAAATAGCTTGTGAATTCACCCTTTATATTTCAGGAGGAACAAGACACCCTAAGCGCTTACTCTTGTGTGCTTCTACTGATGAGATTCCACGCAAAACTCCACAAAAGCCACCTTCTTTGATTCAACAAATCAACATCCAATTTTAAAAATCCCATTTTGTTTTCCCTTCTTTTTTTCTTATATAATCCAATTTTCCCTTGAATACTCCTTCATCTGGGGTGAAGATGGACACCAATGACTGGGTAGTTCTTTCTGATGACAGTCTTTTTGATCTCAACGAAAATTGTGTTGAGAAGCAGGTCTTTTTGGGGAAAAGAAACTTGGATTCAAAAAGTGTTTTTGATGTGGATGACTATTACTTCTGCACCTCACCAAAATTCAAGAAAACCTCCGAGGAATCAAGGAATTTTCATCTGAGGGTTTCCCAAGAGCCTGTCCATATTCCAATTCGATTGGAATCAAGAATTGGGGAGGCCCCAGATGAAGGGTTAGTAGAAGAAACCACAAAGGAACATGTTGAGGTCACTCTTGTGCCATCATCACCTATTGCCGCTGAGAAAATCAAAGGAGTGGTTTTGGAAGCTGATAAAGACACTTTACCACATATTTTGTCAAAATTCAGGGAAATTGAGTCCCCAAAGTCTATTGGTATAGGATTGTTCCTTAAACCTGACATGGGTGGTTTGAAATTTGAGGGGATCGGTAGTGAGGCACAGGAGATGCCCAGAATGAAGATTGATAGAGATGTGACTCTTATGGACTCTAGCAATGAAGTGGAGGACTCTGGTGATGGTTTTAACTTTTGGAAGTGGAGCATGAATGGTGTTGGAGCTATCTGTTCATTTGGGGTTGCTGCTGCCACAATCTGTGTTCTGATCTTTGGCAGCAACCAAAAGAACAAGTTCCACCAGGATCAGAAGATTCGATTCCAGATCTACACTGATGACAAGGTCAGCAAATGTCTCTTTTCTGGGGGGTTTAATATGATTTACAAATGAAAACAAAATAGGAACAGTTCTTATGCATATTTTAGTATAGGATTGTGATTCAAGAGTCATTTTTTTCCTAACATTTTGATGAAATGGTGGGGTAGGGTGAAGACTGTGTCTCTGTTGACTTATGCAAATTATGCAGTTTTACACTTATTGAAAAGTGTATTTGAATATTGAAGTGTTGAAATGACCCTTAATTGTGATTGCAGAGGATTAAACAGATGGTTGAGCATGCAACCAAGTTGAATGAAGCAGCATTTTCAGCAATGAGTGGTCTTCCTCTATGCAGAGCTCGCATAACTTGCGGTGGTTTCTATGATGGTGGTTTCTATGATGGTGTTTGATTTAGGCATTGATTAAGGAAGTTTGAGATATTACCATGAGTCAACGACATGGAAGAAGTGGCCAAAATCTTCTGTTCAAGATCTATCATATAGCTTTTTTCTTTCTACTTAAATAAAATAAGTAGGTTTGGTGCTGGTAAATTAAGCTACAGATTACATTAATATTATCTGTTTGATTTTGAAGGTTGGCTAAAGTAGTGGAATAATTGGTTGAATTAAAGTGGGATAGAGTAAGAATAAGTATAGAAACTTGGTACAAATCTTGGCACAAGTAGGCAGAACTAAGAGTGACAGCAATTATAAACTTTTGGGAAATAAAGTGAAGTCATTAGAAAACATTTCTTTTCTTTCAAGCAACTCTATCACCATTGTTAATGCTTATCAGCTTTGGGTTTTTTTTGTTAAGACGTTGCCACAACAAACTTCCTTCTTTTTGTTTTTATTATATGCTCTTTTAATATTCCAACTTTAAATACAGGCATTGTTTGATACAATATAGATTAACGTTGAACTTATATAATTATATGCAAAAAAAAAAATCATAGAAAGAATGTAACGAATATAGAATCATGTATATTTATTTAGAACTGCTTTTATGACAGATAATATTTTAATGTTCTTTATTAAAATTTAGTTGGAAGAGCCAATTCCGAGCAATATCTTAGATCGCGTAAATAAGTTAGAACTCATCTTAGAAAAAAATTAAATTTAAAGTTAAATTATAGTACTTAAAAGAGTCTATGAATATTTTTGTTAACTGCAATAAATACTCAAAACTTGAATAAATAGAATTAAATTAATGAAACAAATTTTAAAATATATTTTGATAATAATTATAACTTAAATTTAATTTTTTTAAATATATTTTTTGTAAATATTAATAATTTATTAATATGAATTATATTGTTAATAAAAATTAGAAATATACATTTATAATTTTAATTATAGTCTAATGACATTTGTATTATTTATTTTATTGAATACAAATAAAGGATATCATTAAAAAGAGGGAAAAAAAGAAAGATTTTTTTTCCAAATGAAAAAGAATAACGTATTAATCAAAATTCTTAATATTTAAAAGAATTCAATAAAATTATTAAGATAATTATATTGTAAATATGTGTTTAATTTTTAAAATATCACATACAAAAATATTATTACTATATTACACCAAAATCTTAACTCGAAACCATTAAAAATATCATATATATATATATATATATATATATATATATATATATATATATATATATATATATTCCTCTAAAATATTTGATTTGTTCTGAGCACTTTGTCTTACATGCAAATCTCAATTTCACATAAATAATTGTGATACTAAAGTATGCAACCACGTGAGACTTTTTATATCAATTCTACTATACGTGAATTATTTAGACGTCATAATTGTAGGTGATATATAAAATGTAAACCTTTTAAGATGTCAAAAACATAATAAGTGAAATTTATTATGTAAAGTGTATGAATATTTATCATAATAAATTCAATTTACTATAACATGAGTTAATAAGCCTGAGATAATAAGTCAACTTACTCTGACAGATATTAGAACACCTAACATAGTAAGTCCAACTTACTATGACAAGTATAAATAGACTTAATATAGTAAGTTGACTTATTATGACAAGTATTTAATGACTCTTCCACCTTTCCCGACGTCCATTTCTTAGACCAAGAAGACTTCATGACTTTACTGATACTCATATGGGTATTCGGGTTGGGGTTGAGGAGTTTGGTAATAAACCTTCATGCCTCCATGAAAAATCAAGGTAGGCACTTGATGTTCCATCTATAAATTTTCTTAATCATGTTTACCAAATATCATCCAGAAAAGGTAGAAACCCTACGAGGAGGATGTAGAGGGTGAGCCCACATGACCATATATCAACCTTGGAATCATCATACCTTTCCTTCGCTATGACCTCTAGTGACATGTCTGTGGACATGTCGCACGTGAAATGTAGTAGCCCATCCTCCTTAAGGTGGTTGGAGAAGGCGGTGAGTCTGATGTAAGAGACCTTGAGGTTGTTATATTCGACTAAGAAAAGGTTCTCCGACTTGAGGTTGCAGTGGTAAACACAACATTTGTGGCAGAAGTCGATCGTAGAATCAACTGCTTGAAATAGAGTCTCATGACGTCTTTCTTCAACCGACCTTTGAAGTCCTTTGGTTTAATGTTAATATGAATATTGACCCAAAATAAAGTTTTGAAAATACTAGCTTTTGCCCAAGAATGCAAAAAGATAAGTGTGAGGGTGTGATGAGTGTTGCATATTTATACCCTTATTTAGTCTATCTTGCATAAAGATGACAAAAAAATCTACGTCCGCGGATACCCATGGATAAAATCCGCGACGAGTAGTTACTATCCACATATATTTATTACCCATGGATAATAGGTAGCGAGTATTTTAATACTCGCTTCTAAACGGGTCGGGTGCAGGTATTATACTTCCTGACCCGCGTGTAACCGTTATCCGCAAAAATTAATAATAAAATTTTAATTTATATCTTTAAAAATTAAACTTTCTTTTTATTACTCTTAAAGAAAAAATGGAAAGCTTTTCAATTAAAAATTATGTAACCTTAATTAAAAGTCTCAATTTCCCAATTGTTGGTTTCTCTAAAAAACTCTATTTAGAGTTTCTTTTCCTAATATCTTCTCTTTTACATTTCTCGCGAGCAAACCTAGAAGCTTCAAGCTTCTTCTCTTTCTCTGTTATCGCGCGAACAACTCAACTTGGAGAAAATCATCTGTGAGTCGCGCAAAGGAGGTGCTCTCGTGATGATGAAGACAGTGGTGCAGCGATGACGCAACTCCGGCGACGTTATTATCTTCCCTGGTGCCTCGCGAGGGCGCATGATCCTTCTTGTTATTCTCCTTCCCTTCATGCTGGTTTGTTGCGCAAGGAGGGAGGTTTCCTCTCCCTTTAGTTTTTATGGTTCGTCTTGTAGAGAAATGGGGCTTCTACATTTCGCAGGGGTTCGATTCTCGAGTTTGACTCACGATTTTGGGATTGAGTTTTCTTTGTTTTTCCTCTACAGGTGTGGCGAAATATTGGAGGTTTTTATTAAGGATTGAGAGTTTTGAAATTGAGAATTTAGGGTTATTGTTTCTTGCAATTTAAGGTTAGGGTTCCTTCGATTGGGATTTTTACTGACCTTGTAGCGAGTTTGAAGTTTATGATATTTTTTTTCTGGTTTGAGAATTTGTAGGATTCTTGGTCTTGCAGTGTTGTGGGATTTTCTCTACCTTTCTGTTATTGGGGTTCTATGCTTGCAATTTTGTTCTTGCAAATTAAGGGTCAGGTTAAATTTAATTAAAAAATTAAATTTATATTTATATTTAATTTAATTTATATTATATATATACTTTTTGTAATTTTATTTAAATTTTATTTTAAAAAAAATCTATAAAATATATATATTTTTTTAAAATTTGCGAGTACCCACAGATTTTAAAATATTTGTGGATATTTTTTAAACGGATACTCATGCGGGGAGCGGGCAGGTTGTGGGTTAAATTTTCATTTTGTCGGTCGGATTGTAGGGAGACACTATCCAGGCCCAACCCGACCCGTTGTCATCCCTAATGATATATTCTTAATTGGTTTTTGTACTTTAAAACAATATTTTAATTAGGAGTTGTTATAATTGGGTTTACTGGGCATGAACAAGCAAATTTAAAAATAGTTTTTTAGTTGCATAAATATTCTTTAGATATTTTGAAGTGTGTTATTCCAACTATAGCTAAGTTGAACTCATGGAGGTGTAGAAATAAATTGATTAAAGTTTCATGACACCTTAAAGATAAATTCAATAATAGAAAATAATAAAAATCACAAGAAGTCAAGTCAAGCATTGCATGAAGAAGACAAGAAAAATATGAAAAAGTGAAGAAATTTGGCTAAGTCAGGAAGAGGGAATAAGTAATAAAAATTGGACCTTGCACTTCTCTATATTTTTTCTACGAAAAGAGCTTTGAAAATTGATAAATGAGATAATTTGGGAAAAATATATCTTTAGATATTTTATTTGATATTTTTAAATAATTACTTTATTTAACTATATCCGTAAATACCAAAAGATAATATTTGTCAAAAAAATTTAATTTAGCAAAGATCTTCTAAAATTTTTTTAGATCTCTACAACAATCAAATATATCTTGAAGATATTAGATTATTTAGAAGATAATTAGAATATATTACATTATCATAAAGAAGATTACAACAACAGAAAAGTTTAAAACAAAAACAAAATACAGTCCAATTTCTATATAAAGAGACTTAGGAAAACACATTAGTTGAACTTATGAATCTTTTGGGGGACCTTATTTCGTTTTCTCCATCATATTTCATGTTCTCTTCCCTTTCTTATTTTATTTTTATGTTATTTTTACATTCCATGGACTATCAAGCCTCTTGGGTTGGTTCTACTATAGTTTCTTAACTAGATTATGAGGTTAGATGGATAAATTTGTTTGTTTTTTTAATTCTTATTGTGATTTATTTGTATCTATGTCTTTTGTCTTTTAATCAAGTTAAAGTAATGATTTTTACATTGTAGCAAATTAACAGTGTTAAATCTACTTTATTAAATTTAGAAACTTTTATATGATTGAATGAGTTTTTGCCAATAATTGAAATTGTACTTTGATTAATGGTGAAAACTTTAACAAGAATTAATCAAGAATGTACTTTGGTTGATTAGATTTTTACTTGATATAAGAGATAAAAAAATAGACATGATTAGACATATTAATATTTAATTGAGGATGTACTTTGGTTAAATTTACTATGATTAATGTACAAAGTTCTTACTTTGAATTAAGAATATACTTTGGTTAATAGTAAGAAAACTAACAAATTAATTGAGAATTTACATTGATTAATTTGAAAATCTAAGATAATAATTAATTGAACAATAATCCTCAAATAACCAATGAAGAATCCTATTTTGAAAAAATAATGGAATAAACCTATTTCATTATTATTATTTTTATGTCTTTTTAACTTTTCAATTCTATTTCTTTCTGTCATTATTATTTTGTTATTTAATCTTTTATTTTTTTTTATTATCTTTATTTTGTTTGACAAACCCTTTTGTTTATCATTTATAAAAATAGATTGTTAGAAATAAATTATATGTTCATTAGGAGACGACTTAGGGTTAATTTAATCATATTTAGTTTGTTAACTATTAACTTGACAATATTGGAGTTATATTGGTTAAGTAATGGTAACTCCTATGAAAACACTTATCCACACACCGTCAATGTATTATTTAATTAACTTTTCAATTCAACTTCTATTTGAAACTAGGTTATGAAATAATCAAATAACTAATGTAACTCAGCTTACACTAAAAAGGCAAACAACATTTCTATATCCTTCTTATCTAAAGGTATTGTCTTATATTCATTATTAGCTATAAGAATGTAATTCACATATATCCAAATCATTCAAAAGATTATGTTAGATCATTTAAAGTTTAGCACCTTAAATCACTTAGAGTTGGTGTCCCTTAACAATAACAAAACACCTACAACATATACAATGGTTCACCCAGAATCATTCATAGCAAACTAAAAACTTAAAACACAACTCCCAACTCTACAACTAAATGTTTAACCATTGAAATACTTCCACCAAAACCAAACATATGTCCATCACTAAGTTACACCTTAAATAATAATTATTCAAACATATTGCCTATTGTGAAACATATGACTATCATCAAACCACTCACAAGTTAAAACATTTAGATTTAAGACAAAAAATAATCTAAGATTTTCTCATGAGTGTACACTCTCCTCACTAACTCCAGATTCTTTCTTTCTTAAAACTGTTGTTTCACCAACTAAATCAGACAAACTAGACTTACAATCATACACACTACAACACACAACAAATCCACAATCCTCCAACCAATCTAAAGTTTAATGGACTCATGAAACTCTACATCTGTCACTTACTCCTAATTCTCTAATGATGTTACAATGCTTAAAACCAATGTCCCTCACCAAGTCCTAACAACATTAACCTCACTAGGTTCCTAAGTATGATCCTTTTTCATATCATATCATCTGCCATGTGAAGCATCCTTGGACTCACACCACCTAGATACCATACTCTATGCGAGCAAGTCACTAGATGTGTGAGGATAGTTTCAAACCCCAATATACTTTGGCACCCTAAGCACTAGTATTTTCTCATGAAAATAGTTATTGGACTCAACGTCACATCACTACTTCAAGCAAAACTCTAACTTAATCATTTAATAAAAGTTTAGACTAAAAAATGTTGCCCAACAGTAGTAAGATAGAAATTGTTCTTCACAGAATTTATTCAACAACGACAAGGGTAATGCGTCCAGCGATATCCATTAAACTAGTTTAAAAGAAATTTCAAATCTTAAGGCTATCACTTGTTGTTACAAGATATCACATTCACTCAAATGCATATATCTACATTACATGAACACAAACATATTTTTATTTAGTATAAAGTTTCACAAAATCTAACTCAAGCATTACAAAAACCACAACCTAACATTTGAACCATACACATTCTTTCTCATAAGCATAAAAATTCTGCATAACAACTAATTTTCATTAAAATGTTATCATAGATTCATGACATTTACAAAAATTTCTCACAATCACCCATAATTTACAATATTTTCAATCCTTCAATACTCACATTAAAGCACACTTCAAAACACATAAACTCCAAATTTACTTTCAAAACAAAGACCCAATATTTCAAGAAGAAATTAATTATTCATTCAAATCAATGTTAAAATGAAAACTTCTAAATGATTAGCTTCTTTTACCTTAAAGGAAGAGCCTACCAACATTCTTCATGGGCACCCACAATACTCAAACTTGCCCTATATACAACAAAACCCTATTAAAAATTAGATGACTACCTTGGGATGAGGATTCATCTAAAATGTAGAAAAATCACATGCAAACCCAAGAATTTTTCATGCATTGAAAATCAAAATGACTCTTGACAAAAGGGGTAAATTGCACACATGTAGTATAGATTGCTAAGATCAACTTGTACATTTTTTTTTTTGCAAAAGAAACAAAAACAATATTGGTTTCAATGCTTCAATCTTCAAAATATAAGAAAGGGTTAGATTCTAAGAGGAGCAACAAAGAGAAGAGAAGGAACTCATGAAGGAAAAATGGGTAGAATGATGTTTTATTTCTTGGAGGAACCTATTTCTATAAATTTTAACTTTTAATAAAATAAAAGTCATTTATATATTTATTGGGTTCTCAAAGTTCCTACTAAATAATGCTCTTGTTTCATGGTGTTCCAAGAAACAATAGGTAGTAGCTCTATCCAACTGTGAAACAGAATATATAGTTAGGAGTTATGCAACATGTCACAGAGTTTGACTTGAAGAATTGTTGAGAGAGTTGAAGATCCAAAGACATCTATGCAACTGAACATTAACAATGTTTTTGCCATAAAATTGTCAAGAAATTAAGTCATGATATATAAAACTTGAAGGGAGAGCAATAATGTGTTGTAATACTTTTAATAAGTCAAGTTAGTTGATCAATTTTTTGATTTTAACATAATCTTATCTTATGTATCCTCGTACATATAAGCTACTCTTATGATGTAATAATAGAGTAACATACAACACATATTTTCTCTCTTGCTTTTTCATGTTAGTTCCAATAGATTTCTTATTATCCAGTATCTTAATTTACATCATCAATGAATCAAATATGTCTTTCAATAATGAATTTGTGAATTTGTGTATTTAATGTCGTGAATCACAAAATGATACTCACATATTATCTTTATAGAAAGAGCAAATTCAATTGACAAAATATAATTCACTCAATGACATTAAATAGAAAATTAGTTGATCGTTCTCTTATTTGTATTCACATGGATAATATTTATCTACTAAGAAAATTAGACAAAACTAACAAAAACAACATATTTCACAACTTGGCATAAATAGCATAAGGATAAATTTAACATTTACAAAACTTTTAACCAATCAAGAATATCAACAAACAATGTAAATAACATCATAGAATTAATTTCAAACAATTTGTCACTCTCACACTAATAAACATGCATTATTTAATATGTATTCACGAATTGCACACTATAGTTAAGTTGTCGGAGTTAACACTTTCTCGATCTTATGTATTTTTCATCTAACTTAAGGTAAATATAATATAATGCTAAAAATGTTATAACAACATTTCATATTGTACAACACTTAATCATATTAAAACTTTATCACAAATAATCTCAATTCTAAATGTCTATATAAAATCTATTTATACACACATGAATTTTATCATCACAAAATACACACATATGTCAAGTTTATCATCACAAAATTTATGCTAATTATATTTCTTATAATATTTACTTAATTTAAATTAATCCAATGCAGACTCAACGATTTTGATATTAATAACATTCAACCATTGTTCCATAAGTAAAATCTAATTTCTTTATAATTCAGAGCAACTTCTCTTACTTGTTGCTTGAGTCTCATACAATAGTAAAAAGGAGTTGAGAATGCATCAAGACTTTTAGAGATATCCAAGAATAAAACTATCATAGTAAAATAAATATAAAAAATATGTTTACTATTTTTCTTAATTAAAAAACTATTGTTCTTAATTAATGTGTAAAAATAAGAAATTGAATATATTAGTAAGAACTATGGAGTAAATCATCACAATTTCTAATCATGAAGTTAAAATATATATTGGTTCCTTATTTTTGTTCTTTAATCAATGTAATTTATTTTTTAGCATATTTTTATTTACATTTAACATCTTTAACCTTAGGTTTATTTTACAGTATTCATGATGAAATCCATTATTTTAACCTAATTGAAGTTATTCAGATTAATTGTAATAATGGTTTAATATTAGATTTTAAGCATGTTGACTTATTTATCTTGTTTTTGTAATAACTGGAGTTGCAGGTGGAAGCTTTTGGTGATTCCAACGAATTTAAAAAGTAAGATCTAAGATTTTAATTTGATATAATACATGATACTATTTTCATGATGGAATCAGGAGTATTAAAAAATTGAATTTGTACTACAAAATTTAACTCTCATGCAACCTTATTTGTTTCAGATTTGTACTATTAGGGTTGGGTTTGATACTAGTAGATCAAGGCCCAAGCATCATTTTTCACAATTATAATATTGAAAAATTATTTCCTTTGTCTCCTTTTCTCTTTTCCATTTCCTTCTTCTTCCTTTACAATTTTAGTTTTTTTTTTCATTCAACATTGAATATTGAATATGGACTGATCTCTAGTATAATTCATAATGATTTTTAAAGTTTTCATGCAATAATAATTTAGATTCTTTCTTTATACCATTTCTTAATTTCTTGAAATTTATGTTTTGATCTAAAAATTAAGTATTTGCTTAAATGAATTCCTATTATATTATTAATAAAATATTCTTACTTTAATTTGCTTTATTTTGAATTAGATTCAAGATTTCCCTAAAAATAAGATATTAAAAATTATACAAATTGCTTAATTTTTTACATGATTTTTGGAGAATTAATTAATGCTTTATTAATTTGAATTTGTGAAAGAATGTAAGATTTTTAATTTTCAATTAATAATTGAATCAACTTTAATTGAATCAACTTTGAAAAGGATTGATCTATGTTGAAAACCACAACAATTTCTCTTATTGATCTTGAAAAACTTTGAATTTGTAATTGAGTACACGCTTAAACTAGAAAACAAAATGAAAAAAAAAGTTCTGTAAAAGTTGAAATATAGAGGATGATAATGCTTCAAAAGCAATAAAAAGTATAGTGGACGTAGTTGAACACTTCCCAAATAGCAGAGACGATGGTGGTCGCACATGCTCCCAAGAAAGTTATGCAGGAATTGCTCTAAGTTTCAATTCCAATGTGCTATTGTATGAAAATAGACATAAAAAAATATTAAATATGTTTTAATATATAAAATTGAATTTTGTCAAAACTTTAATATATTTTTATCTTAAATTTAAAAAATAAATGAATGCGATTTTTTAATTTAATTATATTAGTTTTTTATGTATTAAACTTATTTTTTAACTAATAATTAAATGAGAACGTATTAAACAGTATGAATAATTTAAATACTAACTTAAAACGTATTTGATATGTATAAAAAATTTAATCTAGATTATAAGAAAATATTTTTAGAATTTGAAATAAAAACATATTGGATTAAAATACATTTAATCATGAAGAATATGGATTTGATTTGAAAAGAGGGAAAAGTTTTTAACGAGAGTTTCGAATTGTTTCACAAAATGTTGAAAATATATCGTCTTTCTGAATTTTATTAAGAATATAATAGTGTTTTTAAGGGAATAACAGTTTACATAGAAATGAAGGTACTATCTTGATAACTTGCAAGTTGTATGAGTTTATCCATTTCCTTTCTTCTATTTGCTTTTTCTTGTTCAACTCCTTTATATTCAATTCATTCATTTATATCTTATTATTTACTTTTATCTTAATTTATTTTTTAAATTTGCAGAATAAAAAAGTTCAAAAGTTTAAGTGCTTGAAATGGAAATTCTTTTTTTTTTATTTACTTAAGAAAAAAAAGATTGTTTAATATCATCTTACAACCATTTAATTACTTGAATATGTAATGCATGATGTGTGAGTGGATGTATTTAAATATTGTTGTTTACTATTTTTTTCTTTTTAATTTCATCTCAAAACACATTTACCAATCAATGCTTTTATCTCAACGTTTTGGATACTCTTAAAAAATTCAAAATTGAATATATCCAAATAGATTGTGATAAACTATTTTTAATCCCAGTTTAAAGTTAAAAACTCTTCCAAACCCACCCAAAACTCCATCTTCCTCCTATTATATTGTTTGAATTTGAGTCCAACTTCAGCTTATGCTCACCCTTAATTATAGCAATTCCAAGGTAGTTTTTTTTTTCTTCTATAATAGTGATTCCAACTTATAGCACAAGTGACAATATAAAATACTCTCAAATTAATACAAGCCACCCGACTAGCTTTAAAAAAAAACATAATTATGATGTAAGAATGAACTTTTAAAAGTTTAAGACGAGAAGGTTTTAACAGTAATAAAAAATAGTAATACTATTTGAGGATAAGTTTTACGGTTATAATACAAAAATAATATTTTTTATTTTTTATTTCTTTAAAAACTATTATCTCTTTAAATTAAATCATCTGATTATCTTTATTATCTATGTGGGAGTTTTCATGAAAACTTCAATTAAGTTTTTTATTTGTCTTCAAATTTTAACTTTTTCTACTCCATTATCTTTGTATGTGGAATTTCAAGAGAAATCCCATTTTTGGAATGCATACAAATGTTGAGAGGAGAAGTGTTTTTGCGACATATGGTATGTTTGTTTTTCAGGTTTAACTTTCTAAGAAGTGTTTAAAAGATTTTTTAGTATCATAACTCGTCATTTTTTCTAGGGTTTAGATTCATTGGCAAATTCAAGTAAAGCAATGAGTTATTAAATTTGATTTATTTGTAACTAATGAGAATTGGTGAATTCACCCTAGTTTAGATTCTAAGAGAGAATTTAATTTACTGCTAATTGTCCATGTTATACATGAACTGATTTTATACGGAGTTGAGGAACTTTTTTTTTAGATTAAATGTTGTATCTTAATACTTTAAACCATTATAAGATTTGTAGAAATTCAAAAGGATGAAGATGTTATAATAAATTATCTTAATTATATGAAGCTAGTTGTCCATGTTTTAAGAATTTCTAGAATCAAAATCAAATTGTATTCAAACAAGTTTGGTTTTGAATTAGAAATCATTAAAAGATGTTTTGAATTAAATAGTTAGTTTTGGTAGAAATTAAACTTTCTTATAATTTATTGTTATATTTATATATCACTCAATCGATACTAAGTGAAGGACATTTAATTAGATGTTTAGGAACTCTCTATCCAAGTGTCTAAACATTACTCAAGCGATAATCTTCAATGTTCAAGTAAGAATTGATAGTTTAAATGAGAAAGAGATAAATTAAGTCTCTCTAAGTATAATTACTAAAGAGGAATGGTTAATAATTAGTTCTCTTCCACTATAGGAATGTTGCTTAAGTAAGGATATATCACTTAAGTGATGTTACTATATATGTGTTTAAATGATGAATTGTTATATGATTTCGTTATAACTTTGTTGTAAAAATATAATAGTGATGTTAAATGAAATAATTTTAATTATAAAATATTTAAACTAAATTGGTTGATAGTAAAAAAGAATAAGTTAGCAATTTAAGGGAATTGACTATAACTTCAAATACTTTTTTTAAGTTTTTCAAAATACACTCTGACCAGTTAATCTAATGAAACTTTTTATTATTTCAAAAAATTAAGTTCGAGACATTTTCATAAATTTTGTAAAATAATAACATAGCACAGAAAATGTGTAATAGAAAAGGTTGTTAAACTTGCTTTTTATGTCATTTAATGCAATTGAATTACTTCTAACACTCCTTAAAAAACTCTTAAAGAATTCTACTATAATCAAAAGATTAAACATGTATTCTTTACTGGCAATTTTGGCTTACATAAGTATATAAAGTCACTTTTAGCTATCTCTTTTATGTCCCGTTCAAATAAAAAAAAAGATACAAGTAATATTTTCACTAAGTCACTTTAGGTTTCTCAAGTATTTTATTACTATCACTCTTGACGACAACAAAGAAAAATAGATACATGGAAAGATGCTGTAATGTAAATATGATTGAAAAGGAATATAATGAAGAAAGAGAAAAGGAATTTCAAGAATAAACAAAATAATATAACAGAAAATAATAGAAAAATAAAGAAAAAAAATTTCAAGGAGATTTCAAGAAAGATTCACATAATGAAGACTTAGAGACTTAACAAAACAGAGAAGCACTTATATTTATGAATCTCTTAGATTATAGAATATTTCTTGAGTCTCTTGGAATATTCTACAATCCAAGTGAACTCTCAAAAGAAACATTTTAGGTTGACCTTTGAAACAATGAAGGGACACATGAAGAGTTTCTAACCACATGTCCTTTTAAAGTCATATATGTTGGTTGTAACTTCTTCACTTTGACCTTTCAAGGTGAGGCACCATGTGTGCTTATTGGAGTCTCCAATTTTTTTATCAAGCAATCAAGGAACAACTTGTGTGATGTTCTACAAATCAAGGAAACATTCATGTGAAGTAGTTAGGATTAAGAGATAACTAAAATGTAAACATAAGACTATGAATAAATTAACTTAAGTAGTCTTATTAGTGAACCTAGGATTTCTAAGACACATGTGTGCATCTATATACTCCTTCAAGTTCATGCCAAGTTCTATATGAAGATGACCCATCCTTCTTATAAAATTCACTTTTTAAGATTGATAGAATTCTCCTTTTCCCTGTTTAACTTTTAGAGTCCTAAAAGTTTTCTACTCTTTCTGTGGTTCTTATCTTAAGAAGTTTTCTCAAGTCACAAATCTTCTTGCATTATCCTATGGGATTCATCATAAAGGTGGCGTGTTCTTTTTTATTTATGAGACTCAGTCCATTTTCTATTTCATCTTGCAACTTGTTATTTTTGTTCCCTTTGTTTTCTTGATTGTCAAAGCAAAACTCACAAGTTATTTGTGCTTCTATCATTAGTGAGCCTTAATCCATGGGTTTTGAAGTTTTACACCTACTTGAATTTATCAAGATTCTTCCAACCTTCTAAGTTTGCATCACATTGTTTCAAATAATCACTTATTTCTTCTTTAAATGGAGGTGATCTCTTAATAAGTTGTCTTTCATTATCCCTTACACATTAGGACCTTTTCCTCTTGTTTTGTAGAATAGATTTGAGGGAGCGTGAGTTGATGGATTTAAAGGAATTTAAAAGTAAAATTTTTGTTATTTATTTTGAAGGATTAGAAGGTGAAAGTGAATATATTTACAGAGATAATTTGTGAAAAAATGTGAAAGATTTGATCAATATGATAAATAAAAAAATATTTTAATAAATTAAAATAAATATAAAATAAAATCATATTACTTTTATTATTAGTAGTATTATGATTATTATTATGAATATTATTATTATTGTTATGAATATTATTTTTATTATTATTATTATTAGCAACTATGTCTTTGATTGGAGCTACTTCATCTTCAACTTTCCCTACCTCCCTATCCATGAACCATAGCGATCAATGAGTTTCTTTATCTTCTTACAATGCCAATGGTAATAAAGACCTTTTGTAATTTTAGTTTCCATCCCCTGGAATCTTCTCATCTTAGCTAGGATAGTTTTTAACCTTCCCCTCAAATTTGCACCCACAAATCCACACAAATCAATTAAAGTGAACAAGATGAATATGTCATTTCCTCTCCTCACCAATGGTGCACACCCACGAGGGAGCAAAGAGTAAGAGATTATCTTGTATACCAATTAAGAACAAATTAGCTCTAAAAGTAAGATGATTGAATATAGAGTTTAAATTTCTCTCAAAAGCTTGTTAAAAAATGCTATGAGTAGATAGTTTGAAGGAATCATATGTTAGTTCAATAAAACAAGTTTAATTCTTTTTCCACCAAGCTTATAAAAGGATGAAAAATTAAAGATAATCATGTAATAAATAGCAAAGGAAATTAAAAATTTTCTTATATTGATTCACTCCAATTTGAATTAGTTTTACTTCTTCTTTTGGAAACTCTTAAAATGTTCTAGTATAGTTATACAAGTATTTTTAATTATTACTTTTAGCTTACATAGATAGGCGATATGCAAAATCATTTCTAAATATTTCTTATAAATCTCATTGAGATAAAGAAAACAAAGATTTTTTTTAGCTTTTTCAAGTACTCTATTGACTAAAAAAAAAGTTTTTTGAAGATATATCGGGTATGCAATATGAGCACTCCTTGCAAATATGGGAGTATGCAATATGAGCACTCCTTGCAAAGAGAACTTAACAAATATAAAGGATTTACAAGTATAGTATATTCTTATTTTTTAGGTTTAATAGCCTATTTTGTCCCCAGTTTTGCTGAATAATATCAATTCAGTCTCTCATTTTAAAAGTGTTTGAAATTGGTCCGTTAAATATCACAAACGTCATTAATTTTTTCTTTTTCCCTCTTCTACTTTTTTGTACATTGGAGCCTTTTGTCAATAGCATAATTAATTATTTTACTCTCTTTAATCCCATTTAAACATTCAAATTTTACAACAAATATTCTTTATCACTTGTATCGCATTACATCAATATTTTAGTTTGAGTATATGACCTTTTTATCATATATTTTATACATATATTAATTTAACTTATTGAAATAAACATTAATATATTTACTTTATAATATAATAAAAATTTACACTTTTAAGATTGTAATTTTAATTTTGTTAATTATTAATATTACTAAACACATATTCAATTTATAATATTTTTACATACATAACTTATTAAATAAAAAATTAACACGTTAATATATAATTAAAATAACTACCGAGAATTATAAATTTATTTAAAAAACACACAGAGGAGAGAACTCTTAAAGACAATTATATTATCATTAATATTTTACTTAATAAACATATATAAAAATTATTATAAATTAAACTTATATTTATTTATTTTAATTATTAAACATTAAAAGAGTTTAAAAGAAAATAATAGAATCAATCTTTTATATTGAAATTTTAATTTCTTTTATTATACGAAAAGTGAAATATGCAAATATTTTGTTATATTAAACCAATTATTTACTTTTTTGTTGCAATGAATCTATTCAATATATAAACTAAGCTAGTCGGTGATTGTCTAGTGTCCTTAAAATATTTAATTTTGCTAGAATTAACACTTAAAAGAGTTACAAAAATTAATATGTACTCCTAAATTTATAGTTTTTCTAATTTTCGTTAACACAAATAATATATATATATATATATATATATATATATATTTATATATATTTATTGAATATATAAAGTATAAAATTTTAAGTGCTTGTCCGTCAAATTGATTTCAAGAGCAGTGAAGATATCTTTTAATAAATGTCTTCTCATTGACCTCTGCAAATCTTCACTCTTCATTTCATCATTTTCTGTTTCTTCTCTCCTGTTTTCTCCCTCTTCAACTACTGCTACTTCTCACTACAATTCTCATGTTCTTATCTTTGTTGGAACCAAGCAACCTGCCACCACCACTCTGCTTCACATTTCTAAAATGGGTTGTTGTGTCAGTACCGACATATCTTATTCTTCATCCTCAAGCAAACATCGCGAGCCACCACTAAGATCTATTGCTAAAGGTTCAGAAAACAGAGCATCGCCACCGGAGGAATGGACAATGAAGGAAGTGTTGTCAGAAACACCCAAATGGAAGTCCAAATTCGATGCGGAGAAGTCCATGGAGACCGAAGTTAAGAACGAGAAGGAGAAGTTATTCATCAAGCCCGAAGAGATCTTTGAGGTTTCTAAAGTTTGCAGTGTGAGCAAGAGTGTGTCCACGCTCGCCGACGAAGAGTCGCGTCAGAGGGTAAAGGGATCTCCGGCAAAGGTTCATAAAATGCACTCTTTTTCGGCGAGCTAGGGGCCCGAAGGGAAAGAACGGCGTGGAAGTCCCCAGCAAGAAGTAATTAATTTAAAACTATATATTTGAAAAGGAATTAATTTATACTACAAATACTAACAAAAAGACTACATTTTGTAACGTGAAAAAAAAAATTAATGCTGTTGACACAAAATTTAATGAGTGAAGATCAATTTTAAACACTTTTAAAATAAAGGATTGAATTGACATTATTTAATAGGTTAAACCTATTTTTTATTTATCAAACATTCTGTTACTTGACATTTAGAAAATTATAAGTCTGCTTGTTTGATTTATATTTATAAATATGTTGAATAACACCATTGAAGATTTTGAATATTATGATATTCAATTATGAATATTTATAAACTGTGAGTCTACTTTGAATATTATGATATTCAATTATCAAACTATTACAAAAATGTTCAAGTTTCACTGGTAACATAAGTCATGTAAATTAAAATATCACGTGATAGATTTTTTTTACAAAATTTAATATCATGTAAAGTTATTTATAGTATTGTTTACTCACAAAACTTACATTTTGAGGATTTAGTGTTCCTCCTTCTGATTGTTGCTGAAACACTAATTTGAAAGTCCTTTGAGGACTTCATTTCTTCCACCAGAAACCACAAAATTGTTCAATTATGAAATCCTATTAACTTTTCAAGGTTCCTTTTGACCAAGGATTCAAGAAATTTTACTATTATTCTTTCTAATTGTGAAGATTATGGTCTCAATTCATTCAGAAAGTAAATCTGAGAGCTTCAAACGAGTCTTCTTGTGTAGATACTTTGGTTCCTTCATTTTGAGGTGTGTCATGACTCCAAAATGTTTGTTTAATGGCTCCTGTCAGAGATCTTCAGGATTCAATCAACCAGTGATGTGCCCAAATTATGGTTGAAGGACCAACTAGCCCTTTGAGCTTATCTTCTACATTTGAGTTTCTATTCTTCATCTAGCATCATGAAGGTTGTAGTTTTTTCAGTCATGATATCAAGCCCTTTCTGTTCTTTCAGAAACCTATTCTTTGACACATGATGACAGACTTTAGGACGAATTCAATGTTTCTGGATATTTGAATGAAAACAGTGATGCAAAACATGCACATTTTTTCACTTTATAGCAAGTCAACTAAATTTATGCAACAACTTTCTGTTATGTTCTGAGGGAAAGCATTTAGCTTATGCAGGTTTTCAAATTTATTATGCAGAAGCTTGGATGATCTTTTAGAGTTTTAATTAGTTCTTAGTTCTCTATATCCAAATACATTTTAAGAAAAGAGGACTCTTTTAATAGAATAAATAGTTATTAAAAGTTTAAGAATATTTGTAGAAACTTATTTTAGAAAATAGAAACAAAATAGATTATTCTTGATTGTCATTCAAGTTTTAAGCTATCACATTTCCTTATTTGTCAGATCATTTCCTTCCTAACATGAACCAGAAAAACTGATAACAATCACAATTGATAAAAAGAAAAAGAAAAGAGACATGGAACAAAACATATATAAAGATCAAAACAAAATAAAAGGTTGAAGAATCAGATTGAAATAAAAAAAAAACAGCATATTGCAAAGTCAAGGCATGCATTGCAGTTGCATAGGGGTGAATAGTGAATGCAAAGCAGTGATATAATAGTATGTAATCAAGTTGGTTATTCGTGTTTCTTATGGCCATGTTAAAAGGGACTTGAGCAAAAGGATCCAAAGGGTAAAATGATGAGCTTTCTCCAGTTAAGATATTTGTGTTATGATCAAGTTATGAGGGTGCAAAGAGAGAAAGTGACAGATTGAAATATGAGAGTAGGAACGAGCACAAAAAGAGACAGTGTTTATTTTCTGTGATGTGGTGTGGTTTACACGAATAAGAGAAACTAAATGATGTGATTGCTACGTTAGAAAATTAAAGGAGGGAACCACGGCAACTAATTCAACCCATGTTGAAGTGGGTTTGTCATGTGGTTGATGACGTGTGAGATGGCTAAGGATTCCAATAATTCAACATTCAAAACATATGGATAAACAATCTAGTTTGAAACATTATACGAGAGAATCTTTATCTTTCTTAAATTGCTTCCTCAATACTTTCACGTGTTTTATATTCTTCACTTTTCTATTGTCTCATTCACCTTTTTTCCTTTGATTGTGTCCTCATTATAATCATTGAGGATTAGGAATGGGTTTAAAGATTAAAGAGTTTCTTTCTTAAATGGTGAACCTGGCATGTACGTATGAACTTGTTCAAAGTCACAAGCCTGATTTGTTCTTTGTGTACAAGACAAGTGATTCATTGTTTCATGTATAAGACACATGATACATTGTTCGATTCGTTCTTATGTTTGAGAATGGTGTTAATATGATGCATAGGAATTAGTGTCTCTGTTGAGTCTTTCAATTCAGATCCAAGATTGGTTGATTATTCCTAATGTCATTTTCTCTTACTGATTTTGGTGTTGTGAGGAACGTGGTGGCTCTCATGTTTTGTATGCAGAGAAGTTGGGGTCATAACCTGTTAAAATTGACAAATATAATATTCCAGTTACCATTCATTCTTTGGGAATGTCATTATTAGAGATGGTCACGGGTCGTGTAGATGTAAACTAATAAGTGTCTTCCTCTTACATGTCTCGTTAAAAAAGCCCATGAGTATCCATGTATACTTATGGATAATTTTATATTTTATTTTTTTAAAATTTTAAATAAAATCGTGCACGAAATTTTTTTTAAGTAAAATTTAAATCATATTAGTGATGGAAATATTAAAACAAATAATTTTGGTCCTTTTAAAACAACAAATTTAAATAAATTTCACCAAAATATAATTTTTAAAAAATTATTCTTTTACAAAATAACTTTAATTCCATAAATCTAGACAAAAAAATAATAGTATATGAAGTAAAATTTAAACAATTATTCCATTAGTATTTTCTCATTAATAATTTTATTTTGATTACTTGAATTTAAAAAATAAAATACTCAAATAAATTTATTAATAATTATTAGTGAGTAATGGTCATCGACGGATCAGATATAATGATACATGTACTCGTCCTATTAATAAGTCGGTAATTAAAATACTTTGTATCATTATCCTCGAGTATCCATTAAAGATATTCATTTAATACCCGTCACAAATTTTATTCGTTGATATTCACTTGTATAAATTTTATTGTCATCCGTACTCATCGGTGATGGATAGTCCTTATGATATGTGTCCTTTTTAGTTTATCTTATAATGTTGTTTTATGTTGAAAATCCAAGTGTGAGTCTAAGTCCCACATTGGATAAAAATGAGAAAGTAGAGCACTATATAAAGATGAAAGACCCATTAACTCATTGCCTTAAGGTTTTGGGTAGAGAGTGGCGTTAATTTCTTATATAGTTGGGCTCAGATGTCATTGGTGTTTGTGTCTCCTCGATGAACCTCCTCCTCGATTGACCCAACAATGGTATCAGAGCCGATGATTTGTCTTGGTGACAAGCTCAGACGAGTATAATGGTCTTATACCGAAAGTCTTCTTGGCAAAGGGCTTGTTGGGAATCCAAGTGTAAAATAGGAGAGGGAAAGAGATAGGTCACAGGTAGAGATGACTAAGTTATACACCATATGAGATGAAAGATCCATAAAATCAATGCCTAAAGGGTTTGGGTTAAAAGTGGTGTCAATCTCTTATAGCATCAAAATAACCCCTAATACAAAATTCTTACATCAATGTATACATTACTTGAAACCATCATCAATCCTCCTTGGATTAGTACTAAACATTCACATATCATATTATAAACCAACCATTTTTTTCGCATTCACATAAGCACACACATTATAAAAGTTTATAAAAATTTAGTTAAAATTATGATATTTTCACTCAGCCACCATATTTGCTCGCTTAGTGAAAGCATTATTCTCAGCCACTAAATATGCTCACTCAACGAATGCACTCTCGCTTAGTCAAAAGCATTATTGCTCAGCCACTAGATTTGCTCACTCAACGAATGCACTCTCGCTTAGCCAAAAGATATGCTCGCTCAATTAAAAGTGTCTTATAGCATACTCGCTCAATGACCAAATATGCTTGCTCAGCGAGAAAACCATTAGAACTTACAAACTTAAAGTACTCCCAAAACCCAACAAGTATATTTTTGTCCATCGACGGTCAAGACAGTGAATCCTCTGATTTTGGTTTCGCCCAATGAATTTTTCTTGTCCAACGAACACCAAGTCAGTAGCTCTCTTACTTTAGCTTCGTCCGATGAGTATATACCTGCCCAACAAGTCTGTATAATTTTGTAAAACAAAATTTTGCAAATTTATGTGATTATAGTCCTACAAAACCAATCTAACACCAACCATAAATGTCAAAACAACCAATTATCATATCATACAAAATTCAAAAACACAATTTAGCTCAATTTACAATCTTCAAACATCTATCATAGCAAGAATTCAATTACATCAACAAGTCAAAATTCATCAGACAATTCAACTATCATACAAGCCTCCAATCAACAATTAAAACTTACCTATCAGTTGAAGTTCAAGATAACTAGCTTCCTTTACCTGTTAGAGGTTCAATTGCTTTAAAAAAACCTAGAACAACTCCAACAACTCAAGGATCTTTATCTGCTCTTACAAACCACATAATCATGATCAAGACATATTGTTAGAATCACTGATAGGTAGAGAGCTTTATAGAAGACTCACATGACACATGCAAAACACAGATAGCCAATATCCAGAGAAAAACAAAATTAACCCAAAGAGAAGAGTAGATAATCAACTTACTCTATTTGAGAAACTGGTTGAATTAATTTGAAGATCTCACCGTGAGGATCACTCAGACCGTCTTCAACTTTCAAACATATGAATAGAAATTTAGAAAACTTAAAGAAATGATAGAGAGTTCTTAGAGAATAACGGTAGAGAACTCTTGAAAAATATATTTTAGAAAGATAATATAATTTTAGTTAATGATACTTATAAATAAAATTTTTATTTATACATTGAAACTTTTAATATTATCACTTCTAATATCCTATTCTTTAATCTCTCGTCTAGGAAAAAGTATGAGAAATTATTAAAAAAAAGTAAAAGTTAAATGAAATAGTCTTATGGTGCTTCAATATATTGTAATATTACCTTTTGATTAAATAATATAATCATATTAAGTCATCGTATTGATGTAACCTAATATTATTAGAAATATAATAAGAGATAATCAAATTGTTAGGGTATATTTTAAAATAGTTATTAATTGATAGGTTAATAATAACATATTTATAAGATCTATAATTATATTGTGAATATATTCAGGGACGGTATTTCGTTATATAAGGAGAGTTAGGTTCTTCTAAAGTTTTTTCATTTTACTCTTTATATATATTTTAAAATTATATTTATATATTATTATATTATTTATATCATGTTTAAGAATAAAGAATATTATAGGTTTTTAAAAAAAATTAAAAATATGTTTTTTTTTATTTTATGATTATGTGTTCTTGTTTTGAGTAGAGAAAATGAAGATTTTTTTTAATTAAAAAATAATAATTTATATATAAAAAATAATGTATATATAGCATGTTTAAAACAAAAGCACGAGTTTTTAATTTGGTCCTCTAAAAGACTTAATTTTTCTAAAATTTAAATTATTAATTTTATTCTTTATAAATATCTCTATCATTCATTTAAAATAAATAAATCATATTTGTTTTTAAAAAAATTAAAAATACCACATATTGAAGTCTGGGTTTTCTGTCTTTGAAGACATAGCTAAAGATTCCTTTGGAAACATTATTTCATTCATGAGAAATCAAATATTTATTACGTATTCAAATAATATAAGTGTCTATTAACTATGAAACGAAATTACATATTAACTTGTAAATTGGATTACTTCAATCTTATTTCACAATAATAACAATTTGTTTACCGTTCTGCTTAATGTGGACAAAATTATTTAAAATACATAATGAAATTTAAAATTATTAAATAAACCACATTCTATTCCTTAAAGTGAAGAAGACAAAAACCGAACTTTGTTCCGTTAATAACGGCCACCGGTCTTTTCCCTATTCTATTCCTTTGATAAACCTGCCGACACATTTCAAAAGTAAAAATGTTCTAAAAAATCACTACAGTTAATTTTGTTGAACCTGATTTGAAATAGTTGATATACGTCTAAATAATTTTAGCCATGAATTTTTACACGAATTAATAATCAGATTATTTCACAAAGAAAGTTAGTTTCGCATTCTCTTTCATAACTTTTAGCAAAAATAAATAATAACATTAACCAACTTATTAAAAAAGATAACCACGATTGTTTAATTTTAACTTACCGAATTAATAACGTGTCACGTAATAATTAATATGAGTTGAACGATGAAGACAAATTGAAAAGAATAATGATTAGCACAGAAAAAAGCAGTTGGAAGTGAAAGGAGGGGAACATACAAATCACAATAAGATTACATTGTCACAACCCATAAAAAAAGTACAATGAGGAAGAATGAATTTGTTACATGAGAATAAGAATGATGATGAAAATAATAGTAAATATGAAAAAAGAGTCTAGATATGTGATATTCTCTTCTCCCTCACTCCAAGTCACCCATGTATATCCCAAGAAAACAAAAAGGCATAGTCACAGAAGAGTACAGTGACCAAACAGTAGCGAAGCAGATTGGAAAAAAAAGAGAAGAAAACACCAAACACGACCACCTCAACTCCAGACATGAAAGAATTGTTGGAGAATCAGAAGAGAAGAGAAAATGCAAGAACACAGAGAGAAGAAAAGACAGTGGAGAGAGTTGTTGTAGCATCAGATGAAGGACCTGGGGCAGGTGCATCAGCAGCTGAAACCCCAGTTGCTGCCATAACCAACATGGCAATAACCAAACTCAAGAAAACCTTCATCTTCAGTGCCTCCATTGCTCAAAGGTGTTACCTTTTTTTTTTTGTTTGGTGCAAGTGGGAAAGAAGGTTATGGAGTGGCAGTTGGAAAACATCATGGGGGATTGGGTGGTCTTATATAGATGCGGGCAGCGAAAAAAGACGGGCAGCTGTCCGCACTTTCTCGCTGGCGACAGGTTCGAGGTTGCGGGCAGCCGCACCTGCCCGGTTTGTTGGACAGAGTGTCTCCATTCGATTTCATGCTGCGATACAGCTGTCGCCAACGGTTTGTGGGCCTCGCCTTCTTTATAAAATAATAATAAAATAAAATTTCCTTTTTCTTTTTACATATTAAAAAATTATGCTACTTTTTTTAAATTGCCTTTGTGGTTGTGGTTGGCCACCATTTCCCGTAGAAGTTTGGGGGTAATAATGTAAATATAAGGTATCAAAACTTGAATTAATTAGTAAACCATGGGATATTGAAGTTGGTATTCACTGTATTAAGAGAATTTAAGAAAAAAATTATGTCATTTCTTTTGGTCAAATGTCAACTCGTTAATAGACTTATAATAGTTGTTTCGATAATGTATTTTTTTGGTTCAATCTACATGTTGAGCATAATAAATAGCTATGTTTTAATTGCTATAACTAATTTGATGGTTTATTATTCTTTTGCATTTATGTTAGAAATAATTCTAATTTTGCAAAAAAATGTAATGGCATCTCTATGAAAACACGTGAAAATAAATGAAAACCGTGGCAATATAATTTTATTTTATAATACTATTGTTTTAGAATATTAAAAAGAAAGGTATTGTTTTTCACAAATACAATAAATAAACTATTATTGAATTTAAAACAAGTGTAGTAACAAATCAATAAAACATAAACTACATTACACACTAATAAACTATTGAGGTTAAGTATATAAAGTCTGATTTGTTGACACTCTATTTGGAAAGGTAGTAATTTAATTAATTATTTAAAATTTTGAAAGGAATATTTGGTTGTGTATGTTATGATTTGGACATTGATAATTTCGAAGTCAACAGCTTGATTAACTTATTCTCTCATACCTTGTATTCGTCATTATCGTCAATGTTCTTTGTTCTTTCTAAAAACACATTAGCTTTTTTCTAAAAAAAACAATTTTGTATCACTTGTAAGCATTTTAATATAGTATAGAATGGATGAGGTACATTTCTTTGAATCAATTTTTTTCTTAATCATGTTTACATTTCTATTGCATAATTTTAGTGGTTTATAAATTTTGGAGAAATTAAACTCTTCAAATTATGAAGAATTGGTAATTATGAGAAAATAAATATAATGGCTAAAAACATAATACTACAATTGTAATTAAAAAACGTTTATTAACGTAATACAACTCAAATATAATTAATTAAAAAAAACTTCCTATCCAAATTTGTAACAGTAAATGGTGTAGAAAAGTGTCTGTGTGTATAATGTTGATATATAATTTATTTAGTACTTCCTCATTTTAGAGACAAAAGGGTATAAATAAAACCATAAAATGATGAGAGAGATATTTTGTATGTGCATCAAAAATGGCATTGCATTTCACACCTCTAAATGAGAGTTGCATAAGAACCTCACATTCACCATTTCCCTTACCTTTGTACGAATGAATACCAATCATAATTCTCTGGGTGAACCTCGTAACACCAAGATATTGCTCTATTTTTTTAGGTAATACTTTTCTTCTTTTCTCAAACTCAGGCCTTCTGAATATCCCAAGTGATCTTTGTGCTTATATTGCTACCCATTTTGAGTAATAAAAAATATATATAATGATTGAACCAATTGTTTTCATATAGGAATGGTAAAAATGATTAAGTTTGACAAGTCAATCCACCAACCCGACTAAAAATGGTGGATTGAGATTATGTTTTCAACCCGTCAATTTATTCTAACTCAGTTCCATCTCGTTCATTAGTTTGGTAGGTTAATCCAACTGCCTAACATCTTTAAAAACCTAACTGGAACTCGAGTGCGACTCACAGCACTTCACATTCACTTCATTTAAAAAATTGGAACATACCCACAACTTCCTCCATTATTCTACTCTCATCTCATCTTTAAAACTCTAACTCTCCTCTCATCTTAACGTCTACCATTGTCCCCTCATTTATAGAACAAACGTGACGCCAACACTTCACTTAGTTTAAGGTGAGTATTTTTTGTCTTCCTTGACTAAGTCTCCAATAATTGTGTTATTCTTGATCATTAAACTAAATGAATTTGTGTCAGTAACTTATATTGATGGATGAGTCAATTACTAAAACTACTCTAAATGTTGATGTCAATGACAAAGAGGATGATGTAACTCAAAATTGTTGGGAATCCAAGTGTAAGTTCAATTCCTACATTGGATAGAAATGAGAAAATAGAGCATTATATAAATGTGAAAGACTCATTAACTCATTACCTTAAGGTTTTGGGTAGAGAATTATGTCAACCTCTTATATGGTTGGACTCAGATACCATTGGTATTTATATCTCTCTGGTGAATCTCCTCCTCAATAGACCCAACAAAAATGAGGTTGAAGATGATGAGGAGAGTGTTCAATCAAAAATATATAATTGATAGTAAAAAATATGACACTTCCCATTTGAAGTGTTACCTTGAAAAATGTAATAAAACTATATATGAATATGTGAGACAAATGTGGATGAACAAAAAAATTGGAAACAAAAATAATATATCAAATGGTTTTTCATGATATGTGTACCAATTTACTAATTTAGCATGGTTTATCATTCAACTTTGTTTTAACTTTGTTGAATATGAAACGTATAGAATTTAGATATCTTATCTAAATCATGATACAATATTAATTTCTAAAAATACGAAGTGATATAACATAGAATAACACCTTCAATATTTTATTCTTTAAGCATGATTTAGCAATTTGATGTCTAAAATATGAATCCTTTTGAAAAAAAAAAGGAAATATTTACGAAAAAAAAACAATTTTCTGTAATATGAATACTTTGAAGGAATTAGTAATTGTTATTAACAACGGACAGAGTTTATTGTTTCACAAAACCAAATGATATATTAGTATGGATAACTCACACATATTTCTCATTTCCATATCATCCATTTCCATCTTCTGTAATAGTAATGTTTTTATTTATTTATTTTAAGAACTTTATAATCTTACAGAAAAACTACTTGTATTTTTTTTTTGTATATCTATATTTACATTGGCTTATTTGTCACAGAAGTTCTCCCAACCAATCTTCTAGGCATAAAAAAAATGTATGATGACTTGAACTAAGAATAACATAATAATTAATAGAATTAATTAAGTTGGATGATTTTCAATTGAATTGTTATAAAAAAAATTATCTATTAAGTATTTAATTTTTTTAATACTTTTAAATTGATTCTTTATCGCTAAACTTTTTTTTGATTGACTAAGTGATATAGATGTTATCAGTCGTCTTGCTTATTTGTCACATTGTATAAAAAAACAAAATTATGTAATTAATATAGGAATACAGTTAATATAAAATTACCCATGACCTTTTATTCTTTTCATTGAAATTAATGGATTAGATAACAAAAATGGTTTCATTAATGGTGGTGACAAAATAATGTTTTGGTTGTTATAGGTGATGATGATGCACATGAGAATCTCATTATTTAACAGATGTTTTTTTTTTAAATAAAAGTCACTCATCATTCTATATTAATTTCACTGTCAATTTTATATTAATCACAAAATCTAACGTATATTTTAACATGTGTAAATAAGTAAATAAGATGGTAAAACAAAATAACATATACGTCATCCAATTAATGAAAAAAATTAAATAACAGAAACAAAATTAAAAAATATAAAAATTTAAATAGTCCGCAGAAAAAAATAATTAAGAGGGACTCAAATAAACTGAATTAAAAATATCAAATTGATGATATAATTTAAACTTAAATAAGCCTTATTAATAAAAAAGTTGTAATTTTATTTTTAAAAAGTTAATTATTTGTTTTTAAATGAATATAAACTATTTTGGGATATAGGATCAAGGTCAACAATCCAACATCAAATAAATTGTCCAATTGAGTCATCTCGTCAGTTTGTTTAAGTCATTGGAAAGTGTGTATAGAAGACGCTTGATACTAAAATCAACTCAACATTGACAGTTCAAATATTAATGATACAGTAAATACAGATCACGTATCTTCTTATCTTAAACCTATATTTATTGATTATAGGGTTGGTATTTGATTAATAAGGTCCTAATTACATTCAATTGTGGGTAATTACACTTTACCTCTAAATTGATTAGTTTTAGAGTTAATTGTCCTAACTACTAACAAATCGATTCACCTTCCTAACCGTCTAACCTTACTAATGGCTTGTTCACAAATTGTTACAAAACTAATTGTTAGAATCATAGCAGACTGCATAGTCATACGCTATATTAACCAAAACATTAAACCCCACATATCCAAACAAAAGTGACTTAAACAATGATGGAGAAGATAACGTGAATTCTACATTTAGAGTATTGATGGGTTATGCTAAACTAGAAACGGTGGTTTAGTAACCATACCCGAAATAATTGACAACCACAAAGTCACTTACATAGTGTTGTGTCAAATCTTTGGCCCAAACGGTTGCTTCATGTTATTTATAAAGAGAGCAGAAATATGTGCCATCCCACACCAAATTCAAACCTCAATAGCGCTAACTCTTGCTTTTGTAACTTTAAATTTTTAAAAAAGGAGCGTTCATAACGGTATAGGTTTTGCATTTAAAAATATGAGAATGAAGAGATCTTGATTTTGATTTTGATTCTTGAGTTGATCACCTAACATGGGATGGTGGGACCTGGAGCTATCTTCCACTGAAATTGTGGGAAAATGGAAAATGATTTGTTAAAAACAAATTTGTTGGCTTTAAATTTGGAGAGAGGAAGTTCAATGGGACAATAAAGAAAGAAACAAATAACGAAAGAGAAGAAGACATATTATTTTCCAAGAATGGAGCCCGCAGGAAAGTTCAAAAGAATGGTCCCCTAACTTGCTTCCCAACTTAGCAACGTTCCAACTTTGGATTTTGTCCATGTGTCTTCGAATCTCCTTCTTAAATCATGGAGCCACCACTAGTACATTTCTCAAAAAATCTACCTCATTTTTCTTTTTGTTTCTCAATGTGTTTTCTGGGAAATTTGTGAAAGTGAAATATATGTTTCGAATTTATTAAGGACAAACTTATCCCCAAGAAAATAAATCATTAACTAATATTTTCAATTATTTAAAATTAGTTTATCGACAAGTTTAATATAAGAATTCAGAAAAATTTATGAGAAATATTTTACAGACTAATTTATGTTTAATTTCAGAAGAATGATTGTCTTAGATAATAAAGAATAAAATAGTTAATGTTTCTTTTTTATAACATTAAAACTTAACTCATGACTATTGTTTATTCTTCTTTCGTACATATAATATTTTTGAAATCCTTTATATTATATGTTTATATCCTGAAAAGTTTGATTCACAATAGAAACTCAGATTTAATTTATTTAATAACCATTTATCTCGATACGTATTCAAAAGGCGAAATATTTATCTTGGTAGAATATACTAAATATAAATGTGGAAATGTATAAGATTTAAAAAAATTATATATTTAAGATTATTTAAATTGATTATTTTATACTAGGGATAACAATTAGATGAGATAGATTTAGGCTTGATTGCATTTATTCTTGTTTTCAAAATAAAAACTTAATCTTGTTTTTGTCTTTTGAGAACTAATTAGTATAAAATTTGTGTTTTATAATGTGTAACATCTCATCTTAACATAATGTTTCTACTAAATTGAAATATCATAGAGATTTAGTAATTAATGTAAACAAATCATGCACTAGAGAAAACCTATTACAATTATCTCGAGTATAATCAAAATACCATACCAAAACTACAACTTCACGAGAACAAGGATATGACATAAAACAATTTAATCATTTTTTTTAAATGTTACAAGAACTTCTAAACTAATATCTTAGCTAGTTGCTCCATCATTTCCCTCCCTGAGATGTCTCCAACCCTGTATCCCCATATGTTCATTCCATATAGATGATCTTTGTAACAAAGAGAACACCAAATAAACAAAATCACAACCAATGTGAGGGTACGTTAATAGGCAAAAAGAAAATATCATAATTATTACCATTTATCTAATCATTCACACTAAACATACATAAAGACATACTTTTCACAATCTAGGCAAATTATAAACTTGATTGTCTGGATACATATATTGATATCGGATTCACTAGAGACATATATTTGTAATGGCTTCAACTACTCTAGAGAGCCATGGCCAATGAGTTTCACCCTACCACACACAAGTTAATCTCCTTCAAAGGTTAGGCCAAGGAAAAACCTTTACATTAAGACATTTTTCTACTCTTACCACATTACACATTCTACTTTATATAAGTGTGAATGATTATTAGAGTGTCAAGATATCTCCTTACTTGACATTAATACAGGCACTAAATAAAACACCACACTATGATCTTCTCCATGGAATTCTTTAAATCATAACAATTCATGTATCTACTACAACCTTTACATTATTAGTTATATCACTCTGTTAACATTCATGAACATCAATAACATTAACCATTATAACCTCAAAACCAACAAAACAAAAAAAATATGCAGAAAATTGTGTATCAGAACACAACATAGAATTGATGCTCAGCGGAACCTAAGGTGCGACTCAACGCTAGCATGATAGGGGTTCATTTTCCTTGGAGCATCCAGCGGTCAAGATTGGTGCTCAACATTGACGACCCCTAGAGCTCTCTATAATGAGCACGCCCAGTGGTATCTTCTGAGAGTAGTGGCGCTCAACAGTGAAATCTTTCACTTAGCGGTTGGCCACGAATTAGCTCTTTGACTTATAATTTAAGATTGGCACTCATAGTACAAAGCCATCGTTCAACGCTCTATTAGTAGGTTCTATGAAATCAAATTTTCAATCTTTGCACAGTTCCTCAATTTAGCACCCTCAATTCTCTTCCTTCTCAAATCTATTTTAAAACATTCTTTCAACTGTGTCAAATTGGCAATTGTCCAAGTAGAAACTTTGAATTCCATCGTACCCACAAATTCATAATTAGCACAAAACACACTTGATTTTACAAAATTTCAAACCACAACAGATTTGGGCATATATTCAAATAGCAAAAGTGCAACACAAACCAGTACATGACTTCAAAATATCCATCATACAATTCATACCCACACAACGTATTCAACATACATACAACCAAAATGATAGAAAAATCAACATGAAAATTTCTAAAAAAAAACATAGTTTCCCTCACCTTGAACCGTATTCTTGAGCTCATGAACACTGTCCTACAAAATATCCATGACTTCAAAATATCCATCTTACAATCATACAACTCATACTCACACAACGTATTCAACATATATACAACCAAAATAACAAAAAAATCAACATGAAAGCTTTTAAAAATAACCTTAGCTTCCTTCACCTTGAATAATGTTCTTGAGCTTCCGAGTCATGTCTTATTGCTCCCTCCTATAGGAACTTGATTTATACAAAGAAGACATGAACATAGGATTGGACTTACCACCATACAGGGAGTCCATTTAAGTGCAAATAGACCACACAATTCAAAAATCACAAGAAAACAAAGGAATATATGTTTGACTTGTAAACACAGAACAAAACATAGACTTACCTTAATCACAAATTTGAAAGGATGGAATGAAAGAATTTCCTGTAAAAATCCAACAGCAACTTCTTTTCAGAGAAAGAATGATATTTGAGTTAAATAGTGAAGAAAGAAAAGATGAAAAAATGAAAGAAGAAAGACACTTTAGAAAAGAGGTTGAGTGTATAAGTTTTCTCAAGTAGCTAATTTTGTTTTTAAAACAAAAGGTTTTACATAAAGTTGAATAATATATATAAAAAGTATGAATAAAATACTTTTTAACAAAAAAATATCAAAGCAAAAAGTATGAATAAAATATTTTATTAGGTTAAATATGTTTTTAGTCCCTTAAGCATCACACGATTTTGAGTTTAGTCCCTACTCGAAACTTTGATTGCTTTTAGTCGTCATAGTTTTGAAACTGTTATAAATAGTCCCTAATTTTGGATGGTGTTAACTTTTGTTTGAAGTGACTAACGACCAGCCCACGTCTGATGACAGGTATGAGTTTATTCTCTGCCATGTTTTCTTTTCTTTTTATTCCAAATTTGCACACAAGCCCCTAATTTCTTCAATGTTTACACTTCAGAAGGAACACCAAAATTAGGGTTCATAAGGAACACCGCAATGAGGTTAAGTCATTGACAGCCATCTCGCAACGTACAGAAACACAGAAGGCCAAACCCAAATCGTCGTTGAACCTCCAACGCAAGGCCGCCACCACCTAGCCTTCATTCCGCCACAAAAACTCTAAGCCAACCACCTACAAACCCCAAGCAGAAGCGCCACCGTCATCTCCTTCAAATCGCGCCGTCATCGTCGAGAGAGAGAACCAGATGGCAGTTTCATCTTCACCGGACCACCTCGAGCAAGCCAGCGCGTCAACCTCCAAAAACCTGCAGGAATCAAACCAAGAAGCCAGAGACACAAAAACCCCATCACGAAGCCACTATCCCCATTCTCGCAAGTCATCAACCTCCATACCTAAGAGAGATTTGCGCAGCAACTCGCGCCATCTAAGCGCCTCCATAGCAATTTTGCTCCGCGGTGAAACAAGTTGGGCTCCATCAGAGAGCAACCCGCTCTCGTGTTCTTGCCATGACGGCGTAGGCGCAACTTCTTTCCTAGTGCTCAATTCAAAACCCTAATTTTGGGTAAAGGGTGAACTAGCATGTGGCATGGTTTCACTAGACAGACTTACCTGAGTCAACCCTGCATCTAGCTGGTCAAACAAGGGCTATTATGCAATTTTAAAAAGAAGTTAGGGGTTGAAGTGTAAACATTGAAGAAATTAGGGTCTTGTGTGCAAATTTGGAATTAAAAGAAAAGAAAACATGGCAGAGAATAAACTCATACCTGGCATCAAACGTGGGCTGGCCGTTAGCCACGTCAAACAAAAGTTAACGTCATCCAAAATTAGGGACTATTTATAACAGTTTTAAAACTATGAGGACTAAAAGCAATCAAAGTTTCGAGTATGGACTAAATTCAAAATCGTGTGATACTTAAGGGACTAAAAGATATTTAACCCTATTTTATTTTATTAATGTCAAATAATAATAAGAAAAAAATTATAACTAAATAAATTTCAAATAAAATATGAAATTAACTAAAATATTTTTAATAATTAGGGTTAGATATTTACATATTCTCATTCAAGTGTTAGAAGATTATAGTAGTCATATTTGTTCTTTAACAACTTTTATGTTTCTTCCATGGTAGGAGTTTCACTTTTTCATTATTATTTAATTAATATAAAATTTAAATTTACACTTGAATTCTCAATATATAAAATATAGAATTATTTTGTTTCTAAACTTTTAATGAAAATTACAATTATTCATATATTTAAAATTTGTGTTCAATTTAATCCTTCAACTTAATAAATACAAGTATTTGATATCTTTAACAAAATTTTGTTAAATTTATTTGATATTTAAAATGTATTTAATAAACATTTAAGTTTTTTTATAATGTTTTGACATATTTTTGTTATAATATTATCTTATAAACATATTCAAAACATTAACAAAATTTAATTAAAATAACTCAATTTTGCATTTTTAATATTTAAAAACTAAATTGGATTAAACTTTCCAAAAGGAATCAATTTTAATTTTTATTTAAATTTAAGAATACAAATGTATTTAATCCTAAAATATATATTAATGAAACATTGACAGAAAAATATTAATGAACAACACCTTTATAGTTAAGCTTATAACTAGGGATGACAGAAAAATCCGTACCCGCGGGTAAAATCCGTTACGGGTATTTAGTATCCGCGGGTAAGAGGTACCCGCGGGTAGCGGGTATTTTAATACTCGCTTGTTAACGGGTCGATTTCGGGTATCACCCTATCCGTACCCGTGGGTACCCGCTACCCGTTTGAGAGATGAAATTACAATTTTATCCTGTTAAGTTTTCTTACTTTCGTATACTCTCCGCTGTCAGTTGTTCAAACCCTAACTTTCTTTTTCATTGTTGTCGCAGGTTATCTTGTGTGAAGGCTCTGGAACTTCCTCCTTTGTAAGCGTATTTGGAGCTATATACTACACTCTTGTTTGTCCACAGCCACCTCCGGCGGCTACTGAAGAACAAATTAGGGTATACAAAGAAGTAACGGAACCTTCGGTATTGCGCCAAAGAGCTTCTATCAAAGGCAAAACTGTGAGAGAGGCACAGAAAACTTTCCGTATAACTCACGCGGATCAATTTGTTGAGCCTGGAACGTATTTGCGAGTCCATGTGCACCCAAATGCTTTCCTAGGTACACTCAGAGAGTTTGTTGGAATGAATTTACATTTTAGATTATTTTTGGGAATATGTTATTTGACATTTTAAAGCCTTTTTTAGGTGTTATGAGATTGACTGGAGATCAAGGATCATAGCTGTGGCGGAATCCTATGTAGTTTTGTATTAATTTGAATTAATTTGAATTATTTTTACTATTAATTTGTATTAATTTGAATTTAAGTTTTAACTTTTATCCATTGACTTTTCTTGGATATATATTTTAAATATTATTTGCATTTCTTTTTGCAATTTAATTTGAATTTTTTCATTAAAAAATTTATAAAATAATTTTTTTTAAATATTTGCGGGTTGAAAACGGGTATCCAACGGGTACCCGCGGGTTGAAAAAAATCCACGGATTTTTTTAAGGTGGGTATCCAACGGGTAGCGGGGCGGGTAACAGATACAATTTTACCCAACGAGTCGGGTTGCGGATAGGCACTATCCGTACCCGACCCGACCCGACCCGTTGACATCCCTACTTATAACCCTTTCTTAACCATTAAATATAATAAATATAATAGAGTGTTCACCTTCTTAGTTATAGTAGGTAACAAGTTCATTTGGAGAATAAAAAAAATCATATCTAACGAGCCAATAAACTCAAATTAAATTTAAAAACAAAACACATTGGACAACATCAATTATTAATAAAAAAACATATAATTTTACACTAAAAATATAAAATCCCTAATAACTAAAACAAAGAAAGTAACAAGCAAATAAACAACAACATTGATAATTATTTAAAATAAAATAAAAGCTAAAGCTTAAGTGATAAATCAATCCCATACGAAGAATTAGGATTAGAGGTTCCTTCTTGTTTGGATTGACTATCAAAGTGCACAATATTCAATGGAGACATAGCTGGGTTTGATTTGATTTCAACCTCTGCAGAAGATTTACTAAGAAAATGGGTGTTTTGTCTAATAATAAGATTATCACCTTGTTTTCTCACAGTTGCGTCACTTTCCATATTCATAATTTCATTCAAACCTTTCTTTCTCAATCCATGAAGAGAAGAATGATGATCAAACCTAAACCCTAGAGAGGATAAACGGTAAGAAGTCTTATGAATCATAGACTCCATTCGAACCCCAAGTGTTCTACTATAAGATCCATAAAAGGAGTTTGTGAGATAAGGATAATAGAGAAAATGAAGATGTCCAAAAGCACCAACTTCAATCCTTTGATTACCCTTTGCAAGAGCACGTTCTTGCTTATGGGCATTTTGATGTCCTCCCAAAGCTTGTGAAGAAGAAAACTCCTTCTTACAAAAATTGCAAGAAAAAGTCTTAGTCTTTGATGATTTCACTTCATTGTTGTGCTCATCTCTCTTTTTGATGTAATTCTCCCTAGAAGAAGATGAGTTCCCTGTGTCCATCAGATTGAAAAAATCAAACACCTTTGACTCACAAACTGGTTCATTACCGAAAAGTTTAACATAATCCAATCTCATATGGGATTTTGAATTGGAAGATTGATCTTGTTTAGATTTGTCAACCTTCTCCTTCATTGTTCTTAGTTCTTCATTCTTTTGTTCTTCAATACTTGGTTTGTGGAGAATATCTTGTGAAGGGACAGAGATACTAGAACCTTCAAAAGAACATTCTTCCAAATTTTGTGGTGATAATGATAATGATGATGATGCCATAACACTAATATATAGAAGGATAAAACTCTTTTGAGTTTGTGGTAGTGATTGAATAAAGAGAAGATACTACCAGTGTAATGTATTTAAAGATTAATGTTAGTACAAAATCTTCAATGAAGGATAAATGAGATATCATGTGTTATTATTTTACCAAAATTTTTGAAGAGGTATGAACTAGTTTTGTCCAATTTATGCATATACAAATATTCCTAAAAAGACTTTACTATCCATTGTATCTTAATACTCAAATGCTTCAAGTAATTCCATAATCACTATACTAGTTATATAAATAGCTTATATGTAACTCAAATTTAAAGTCAAACAAGTAGCAAATTTGTAACTTGAAAATTACTTGTTCAAATGTACTTAGTGGGACGTTTCTCTTTTGGACAAATCAATTTATAGAAAAAAGAATTCTGGAATTAATTGTGGTTCATGAATGCTCAACATTTTTCTAAATTGTTTTTATTACAGAGTCTAACATGGAAAATAATTAGTTAAATAATTCAATTCCTACTGGGGGCAAGAACATGGTTAATCACTTGAATAATATACCATCCTACTTCTTTGTAGTTCAAATTTGATCTCAAAGCAAAACCTGGTAACTTAAAAGTTACTTACTTATGTTGGAGTAAATTACTTGAACATTCAAGAGGTTTATAGGTAATTATGCGAAGTGATTTTGGCTTCAATAATGTTTGATATCGTTCTAACAAATTCCATAATTTCCTAACGGGTTTAAAAATTCTAATAACTTTTAACCAATAGTTTATTACACTACCCAAAAAATATTATATTATCAAAAAAAATTTACCTAATAAGAAAAAATTTATCAGTAAAATAATATTTATTGATAGAAAAATATCTATTGGTAAAATAGAATTTATCAATAAATTTTATCACAAATTTTAATATTGTAATTACTGATCAATATTTCTACGGATAATGAATTCCTAATAAGATTTATTGAGCTTTTATTATCAATAGATATTTTTGTCAATAAATTTCATTGGTAAAATGGATGATAAAGCTTTTGCTTTAACTTTGATCATGTGGTGGTAAAATCATTCAACAATTTTGACAATTATTTAATTTTTGAAAATCCACTAGTAATTATTTTTAAAAAACTTTAGTAAATTTATCGATATTTTTATAAGTAAAATAGACATGATTTTTTCACAAAATTTGACGAAATGTGTATTATAAATAAAATGAAGATAGATGAAATGAAGAAGAGAAGAAAGAGAAGGAAAAAGAAGAGGAGGAGGAGGTTGTCATGGCACGACAACCTATTTCAACACCTATAAAGGAGGTATCTTAGACTTGTAAAAAGATTGAATATTTTTCTTGAAAATATTTATATCTGACTAGCTTTGTGAGAGTTCTCTTATGATTTTTTTTCCGTAGTCTTATCTTGAGCCTAAAGGTCAAACGGTGGCATCACTAACTTATCTTGAGTTTGGTAAACCTTACCATTATCACCTTCCCGTGTCTAGTCTTTTATCTTTTATTTTGTTTTTCTTCTTATTTTAGTTCATATGATACTTGCTCTATTATACCATTATGCTTCCATTTGTTTATGTTGCTAGTTTGCTTAATTGAACATGTCTTATTCTCTTGAATCTTTAGAAGTAAATTTTCACGTCTAGATAACCTCTTGATTATCTAATATCTAGTTCCTTGTGTTTTATTCACCATTAACACCATATATCTTAAAACTAAAATGGGTCTTCATCATAAAATTATTCTTTTCTTTTTGAAAAAATATTTTTTATTTAGCTTTAATTAGTTAAACAACTCTCACCCATAATATATTCTTCTAATGACTAATATATGGTTTCACAATCTTACCACTCTAATTTGTAGCTTCTAATTACAAAGATTCAGTCACTTTCTTCTTTTAACATTAGTAAATTCTTCTCATACAAAATTTCAATTACTCTAATAAATAATTTTTAGATCCCAAAACTTACTCATCTTATTTATTTTAATTACATTATTATACTGTCATACTTGTGGAAGTTAATTTTCAATAAAGGACTTAACATTTTCAAGGACTAACTTTTAAATTTTTTATTTCGACCCATCAACATTCTTGTATTTTGATTTCAATAACATTCTTGTCATATTGGTCGATGTTTATATATTTCGAAACACATAATTTTGTAACATTGAAAAAAATGAAAAGTTACGAAGGTAGGAGTTTTGTAAAATCTTGAATAATGAATGAATTAGATTGTGATTGTGAATAATGCTTGAACTTGAAGAATGTTGTTATACATTAAGTGTTAAGAAATAATGAGAGCTTATGAGAAAATAAGTGAGGGTGTGAAATTCATTTTTAACTAGATTTATAGACATCCCAAAAGTGTTTTTCTTACATTATATATTTTAGAATACACAGTCTATGTATTGACAGATTAAATGTTTTTACACTATCATTTAACCATAAATGGTTATGTTAATATAGTTATTTCAATATTTGAAATTAATTATCTATTAAAATAATGTGCAATGCATAGAAGTAGCCATTATAGTGCATACACATTACAAAGGACAAACTAAATATCATAAACAAAGTCCCTTATATCAATTTTAACAATCACACATAAAATTTATATTTGATCCTTTTTACAATTATATAAGAGAATTATCACAAATACAGTATCAAAATCATATAAGAGAATTATCACAATTAATAATATTACAGCTCACTCATTCAAAAGGGATTCAGTACAATTACGGCCTAACGACCTTACAACATAACGAAGAGTTAAAACAGCACATTAGATACAACTAGGCCGAACGGTTTAAAACAGACCTATACCGAACGGTCCTACAAAAGAAATGGCCAAAAGATGACCGAACGGTCATACCAAGAAAAATCAATAACTGACCGAACGGTAGAACCGTTCGGCCTTAACTTCCACTTCGACCAGATTTTCTTCTAATGTCTCTTCCAGCAAATCTTCTCCTTATGCTCACATCCATACGGATGATCTTGCAACAGAAAGACAACCAACAAACGTACAAAAAGACAAGACAGGAAATAGGGTAAGCTTATGTAATTCAATTCAAATATCAACATAGATTTCACACTATTCACATAAACAAGATCATTTCATTCACTTTTACATTCAAAGCCTAATGCTAGACTCTGACTGTCCGGACTCTGACGTTCGTGCACCCGGGTGATGTAGTAACTGGGATACCCTCAACAGCTGCCACCCGAAGTTAGTCCGTCCGTCCAAATTAACCATAAGGACGAGGACCTCCTGCCATTCTCACGCATGACTTACCCTTCTCTACGTGAGAAACGAGTAATAACGAATATCAGGATGAACCGCCAGCTTAGCATGCCCACATTCATACTTTACCAATTTCCAATATACATTCATGAGATATTCCTCCCCGGAACGCTCGTTCATAATCCAATTCATTTCGTTTATATCATATTTCATCATCTTTCATTAATAAGACCTCAATGAGATCAATTTGAATAAACGTCTCTGAAGATACCAAATGTCGAACGTTAACTTCGACTCTGAACAAGACCGAACGCTTGGAGTGAGACCAAAGGTCTCCAGTTCCAAGCGGATCAAAACCGAGAGAGAGTGAATCATTAGTTTAAGAAAGGGAGTGATTAACATAGTATTTCTCGAGAACGACTAGAACCAAATGTTTATATACTAAGTGAGCCAATTGGATGAACTGACTCACGAGTTAGACTGAACACCAACAAGCCTAGGCCGAGTACTAAAACTCTAGGCTGGAACCAATTTAGACAGACATTGAGGGACATCAAATAAGGGTACTTAACTGGATCCGGTGAATAAACCGAACGTCAATAAATATACTTAGCCTTTGAATGAGTTAAACATCAAGAACAATCAGAATGTCAGTCAAAGATCGAGCACCGAAAAGGGTGAACCCTATTGAGTTTGGACGAACGTTCTTACTATATATATATATATATATATATATATATATATATATATATATATATATATATATATATATATATATATTTTACAGAAAGGAGAAAGAGTGCCTGGTGTAAGACTGAGCACTTACTCAACACGAACACTTGGTGTAAGACCAAGTACTACTAACTTATAGAGAAAAGGCTTGATAAATATAATGGATACCATTTTTAGTAGTGTTTAAGAACAAACGAATTATACAAATACATATAGATATACTTGGATTTATAACCAAATACCAAGGGACGACTACCCTTGGCCGAACGCTCATGTACAAGTATTACAAAACAAGGACGCTCGTCCTCAACTAGGATTCTTCCCAAATGAAAGAATCCAATTCCAATCAAGTCCACTAGAAAAAACCGAACGGTCAAAAACCATTCAGTGACGAACATACACTTTCATAGGGAATTTCATACTTATAATTTTTTATAGCAATTCATTTCTCCACATCTATTTTCATAAAATCAAACATCCATATCATAATAAATATTCATACATCATATAGTCAAAACATATCAACAATCATACTTCGTATTCATTCTGCAACTCAACAAACATGCATCCATTAAAACGAACGTATAAACTAACATACAATCAAATTATATAAGCTTTCCTTACCTCTAATGTGACCGAACGTTCAACAATGCCAAAATATAGCTCCTCACTACTGAAATCTTAGAGTTCGACGATCACCCCTTATAAAATAAACCAAACGGAAAATCATAAATACTCATAATAAAGTGACCTCTTCATGCAACCAAGAATCTGGGTTTGCATGTGTAAGAAGAACGAACGTTCTAAAGAGAAAGTAACTTACCAATTCAGAACCAAAAACTGATCGGTTCAACTGGAAGCTCTTGACGCTGGAAGTGCTTCAGCGGTGTCTGAGTGGTGATCAGAGAAGAGAAAGAGTGAGATTTTGTAGAGAGAAGTAAGAGCTTTTAGAGAGATGGAGGAGAAAATGGAGTTTCAAAATTTGGAAGAGAGGTTGAATGCAGAGAGTGGCGTGAGTTTTGAAAAAACTAAGCTTTGCTACCACCGTCAAGGACGAACGGCCACTCCGCTGCCCGCACCTGTCTCCCACTTTCTGATTTCCAGATTTCTTTCGCTTGACACCTGACGTCCACTCAGAAAAGTTTTGGATACGATTTTAATGAGGTCTGCCAACCTACCACATGATCTCAATGGATAAGCTAACTATTATAATTATGCCTTCGTATCATATTATCAAAAAATATATTTCCTTACTTTCTTAAAAATTTGTGCCTACTTTATTGTTATGGAATCTAAATTTACATATGTATGGTAACTAAGAAATTGGTATAAAAAAAATCGTTGAATTAAAATAGATCAGTTATAAAGGAAAGAAAATTATACATAATAGCTACATATTAATTTTCGTATTATAATCTTAACATATTTCATACTTTCAAACATGCACTACTAACCTTTTTAATATTTGAGAAATAGTTAAAAAAACAATTATCATTCTTAATAATATCTTTCTTTGTCAAGGTACATAAATGTTAAATTACGTATTCTTGAATACATATTCATTCAAAATGCAGTTGAAAAAATTCATTGTGCAACAGCAAACTTACACTTATTCATGAACTTTTTAATCTCTGCAATCTTTCATAATAAAAGGTTTTGAATCGTGCATTGAATTCGTATGGAACGTCATATTTAAATAAAAGAACTATATTAAAGTATATACAGTTTTAAATAAATAATAATAAAATTGAATGAAACAAAATTAAAAGGGTGTAAACAATCGTGTGATAATAAACTTGGTCAACTGTATCAACAAATGTAGAGTTTAATGATTAGAAAAAAATTAATATACCTTTAATTGATAAATAAATATTCTTAGAAAGTATTGAGATGGTAAGATAGGGTTGTCCACATAAGATAAGACAGGGTTGTCCGATTAAAAACTATGGTCCAAATAGAATTTCACTGTCTTACACCTGTTCATTTGATTTGCATATTAAATGAGTTTAAGTCATTGAGTCAGAGTTGTAAATTTTCAGAATGACCCATTTTATAAATCACTGTAATAAATTTAAAAATATAGAAATAATATTATAAATATACGTTATAATTTATATATTAAATTATTATATCTAAAACTGAAATTTAATTTTATTTAGGAAAGTCAAATTGAAAATAATATTTAATTTTTAAAATTTTGAATTTAAAATTATGCTTTAAATCTCTTGGTTCTTTCAAATTAAATAAAAGATTTATTGACTTTGAGTTATAATTAGATCATTACTAAAATAATATTTAAAACTCGTTTTAAACTTGAATTAGTCCGGTGAGTTACAATTTTTTTTAATAGGTAAAAATATATTTGACCATTGTACATATGAGTATACCACAATTGAAAGAAAAAAGAAAAAAAAGAAACAAGAATGCAATAAGATATTTGAACACTAAAGAGCAAAACATAGATGAGAATAAGAACAATAAAAGTTCAAGAATGAAAGAAACTTAGCCGCACAACATGGGTGAGTTCAAAAGAAGTGGAATGAAAGTTACTTTAACACGTTATTATGGAAAGAAAAACATGCAAATACTAAATTAATTTGAAGGAAAAACATTCGTATTTACGAAAATGTAACTTCAGTTCTTTTGATAACGGCTTCAAGTTTCAAGGTGTTTTCATAAGTGTGTTCCGGCACTTTTTTCGACAACTCTTTCAACGGGTTTTCATAATATCGGGATATGAATTATGATTCCACAATTAACTTTCAAAGAAGCACTTAACATGTAATCGGTATTTCATATTATCTGTGTAAGGTTTAGAAGTTGATTTTCTAATGTATAATATTAGGTTTAATAGCTTATTTTATCTTTGATTAAATAATGTCAATTCAGATCTCGTTTTAAATGGAGTGAAATTGATTTTTATTCAGATCATCATTTTTAATAATAAATTCTTCAGTCTAAATTTTTATTTAAATTTTTATTTAAGAATAGAAACAATTAAAATGAGATTAATCAGAATATTTTATTATTCAAGTTAAAAAAAGTTTTAAATAGAAAAATTAATTTAAATTTTATTTATATAAAAATTATCTTTCCAAAATTTTATTTTTCCTTTCCGTAATATTTATGATTTAATTATTCCTTTTTCAAAGATTTAAACCTGTTTTGATTTTTTTAGGATACAGTTATTTTTTTATTGTTTACAAGAATAACGTTTACATAATGGATAGAAGTTATGTGAATTTAGAGGTTATTACAGAATATTTATTAAAAGGTTTATATATATATATATATATATATATATATATATATATATATATATATATATATATATATATAGTAACGTTGTTAATATAATTAAAATGCAATGATCAATATTTTACTTAAATATATATTGTGAATTAGAAGTTGACTAGTTCACCAGTTTGATAAGTTTTGATATAGAAAAACTTTTCTAGTATAATATATTAGGTTGGGTTATGATGAGTCTATTTTTAAACAATTTTTCATGTGCATGACATGAATCAAAGTTATGAAAGAGTGAAGGTGCAAAATCAATGTAGAAGTAGAAGGTGATGGTTTGATGACGGGTGGTGATAAGATGCTTTGAAAAGAGATTAGGCTAACTCTCAAGAAAGGAGATTAGAATAAGCTAGTAAGGGAAACTCTAGCCTAGGTTAAGATGATTGTGAAGTTATCTCAACAAATTTTCTCTACTAAATAATTTTTACAAGAGTTGACTCCTTTATTTATAAGAGTAAAGGAAAACAGGTGGTCTCCAAAAATGAGAAGCAAAAATAATCTAGAATTTGAACTTTGGAGTCAAAAGGAGACATGTGAGAAATGTGACTTGCCACCTAAGCAAGTCACGCGTCCCATGCCATGAGACGCTTAAAAGGAGAGCTAAACCTAGCTTGCTCACCAAGCTAACATATTTTAGGGTAGAAAGCCCTAACTTTATGTGTCTCACTTCCAAGCCCAAATAAAGCTCATCTTTTTATAGTTCTAAAACCCATCAAGTCCTATTTACATGGGCCAAAGAAAACCCTATACTATTGGACCATAATACAAAGCCCAAAATTCATATTTACAAACAAAGTTGACCCAAAAGATAAGAGCTTGGACTCGCTCACCAATTGAGGTCCACTTCTTGCCTACACTTGGCTAAGGTTGAGGCATTTGTCATCATCGTATGTGGATAGAAAAAAAAAGGATGGTATATTATCCTTGAAGGAAATTAAAAGTCTATGAGAATAATTACCCTGCTTGTGAGGTAATATTGTTAGCCTTGAAGATTTGGAGACACAATGAGACACAATTTCACATGTTTATATTATTGCAAGAAGTTTAAGTATTTGTTTGATAAGAAGAAGCTAGACATGAGACATAAGATATTGAAAAAGTTTTAAAAGGATTTTGATTTTAATTTTATGTATCAATTGGGGAAGGAAAATATAATTAAAGATGTTTTGAGTGAGAAGGTAGTCCAAGTGTCACTTACGATGGATAAAAACTTATGTTAATTGAGGGTTAGGTATGGAACATGCTATGGATTTATGATAGAAGTAAATGATGTTTCAAGGTTTAAGGCAAAGTTTTTGTACATACATACTGGAAGCTAGAGAGAGAAAATTATTTAAGATAAGAGTCATAAGAATTGGTTTAGCTTGCATAAGACAAGACTAAAATGTATTAGTAATTAGAAGAAGTTGTTTCGTAACTCAACATGAAGAGGAGAGTGTCTTAGTGTGCCTTTTCCACTTTGACTTGTTAGAAGGTCAAAGTGAAAATCAAAGATTTGGAGAAATGTTACAACAATTGGATATGCTTAGAGGAAAATAAGATAACTTTGTTATGTATTTGATTACCTATTTTCCTTAGTCAATGAGATAATATGATGCAATTTGAGTGACAATAGACCATATGATGAAGAATGCATCTTTTCTTTTTAAGTGAGTTAAGGATCTTTTAGGCAAAGCTTGAATAGTTATATATTAAAAAATTAGTGAAACTACATAGAGTGCTTCCCAATATTATATTAGGTCACGAGATGATGTTTACTTATATGTTTTGGCAAAATATGGATGACATTTTAAAAATGAAGTTGAGAATAAGTCATGTTTACTATTCACCCACAAATGATGAATATGAAAAGTCAATTTAGTCTTTAGAGAAATTGTTAAGAATTTGTGTAATAGATTCTATCGAAAACTATATCGAGATTATGTTTTTGTGGTAAAATTCACCTACAACATTAGTTTTGCGTTAGCACAAAAACGATGCATTATGAGACATTGTGAGACAAATGAACTACTTAATTTGCTTTCTAAAATATGTAAACAGCCTCACTTTTACATGAAAGAAATTATGGAGGTGGTGAAAGAATATATTCTTAATCTTGGGAGAAAGCTTGACAAGCCATTAACAAAGCTAGGCACTACAAAAAAAAAAACTTATTTAGAGGGGGTTATTTTGAGGAAGTTATAAAAAACCCTCAAATTAATATAATTTAAGATGTTTAATTTGAATTATCTAATTGTCAATGATAGTGGGAGTTTTAATTGTTTTCAAAAGAGGTTTATAACCTCTTCAAATAATAATATATTTTCTTCCTTCATTTCCTAATTTTTTACATTTCTTCTCTTTAAAAATTTTAGACTAATTCTTTTTCCCAATTGTAAAATTTTATTCCCCCGATTCCAAAACCCCATCTCCCTCTAAAAATCCCCCAATTATAAAATTTTATTCCCCCAATTCCAAAACCTCATCAGACTAAAACCTTCCTCCCTCTAAAAAATCCCTGTAAACTCTAAAATCCTTTCTTCCTTTCTTCATTTTCATTCCACCACAAAATTCATCTCCCTTTCTTCCTCGCACGTTCATTTGGTTTTGGTTCGTCTCTTCCTTTCTTCCTTCTTTTATTTTCTCTTTTCATTGATTTCTCCTTTCGGTTCACTTTTCTTTCAGAATCGTAGTCGCGGAACCACAAGCAGATGGAGTTGCAGTGGTGGTTACGTGGACCAGCAGACAACGAAGCTTCCACTCGTGCTACAACCCTGAGGTACATTGTTCTACAACCCTTCGTGCTTCTCTTTGGTGCAACATTTTTTGTTGTTCCGCCATAAGGAAACTGGGTTACTATAAGCGAGAATGTGTTTTTATGTATGAGTAAATTTTAGTGGTTCTCCATAGGCATGGCTATAGGCGAAGGTCAAGGAGTGCTTGCATGATATTGTGGTATATTGGCAACTGGTGACAATTTGGTATGGGAAAACAAGCATACCTAACACCTACTTTTTGAAATGCTTTAAGGAGATGTTACATGTATATATATCATTCATGTATTCAAATATCACACACTTACTTTTTACTTGCTAACTATGTTTTCTTTTTTTCAAAAGCTTTGATTTTGTTTTAAATACAGCACAACGATATGTGGTTTGAGAGGTGAAACTATGTGGGGATTATTTATTGAGTGATCTTGATGTTAAGAGTCTATGTTTGTGTCTAACTTCTTGTTTTTTTGCTCATTGAAGACTTGGTTAACTTCTATCTTTTAAGAGTCTGCATTTGTGTTTGTTCTTAGCACTAAAATTGATTCAAAAACATGTTTAAACATCAAATTGAATGCCAATTTGTTCAATTGGCCAATGGCTCAGTCCATTAGATCAAACCAACAACCACTGTAACCCCAAACAATAACTTAGCATATTTAAGACCAAATTTCAAAAAAACAAGAAGTTAACCAAGTCTTAACTCTGTTTTTAGCTATGGAGAACCACTAAAATTTACTCATACATAAAAACACATCCATGCTTACAGTAACCCAGTTTCCTTACGGCGGAACAGAAAAAATGTTACACCAAAGAGAAGCACGAAGGGTTGTAGCATGAGTGGAAGCTTTGTCATCTGTCGTTCCACGCAACCACCGTTGCAAATCTATCTGCCTGTGGTTCCACGACTACCATTCTGAAAGAAAAATGAACCATGACCAATCGAAAGAAGAAATCAACGAAAAGAGAAAATATAAGAAGGAAGAAAGGAAGAGACGAACCAGAACCAAACGAACGTGCGAGGAAGAAAGGAAGATGAATTTTGTGGTGGAATGAAAATGAAGAAAGGAAGAAATTGATTTTAGGGTTCAGAGGAATATTTAAGATGGAGGAAGGGTTTAGTCTGATGGGGTTTTGGAACTGGAGAAATAAAATTTTATAATTGAAGGATTTTTATAGGGAGATGGGGTTTTGGAATCGGGGAATAAAATTTTACAATTATAAAAAGAATTAGTCTAAAATTTTTAAAGAAAAAAAATGTAAAAAAAATTAGGAAATGAAGGATAAGAAGCACAGATCAGCTAAAACATAATTTTAACTTTCTCTTGTGATATAAAGACACCAAATTGATTGAAGGTATAATGGTATTGTTGTATTGTGGTAATGGATGACCATATTCAATTACGAAAGTAGTAAGTATTTATGATGAAAGATAATTTGTGAAAGAAAGATAAGACAGTGATGTAGTTAGAAGGGAATGAGATGAATGAGAAAAAAAGGAAGGAGATTAAGAATGGTCAGACTTTTGGGCGTGGCAGAGCCTTATTTAGCAATAAAGTCATCAACAGTGGTAGGCATGAGACTTTAATGAAGCCCACCAATTCATTCCTGCACCAAAAATAGTACTTTTTTTTTCTTCACAACTTTCTTTCACTCTCTGCATTTTTCACTCAAATCTTAACCCTACTATTATCCTCAGAAGAAAAAAAAAGGTTCACTGATAAATCCTCTCCATATTCATAATTGGTTCTCTGTTTAGGTTTGTTTGTTAATCAAGATTTTAGCTCTAATTATAATCTCTTTTCATTTTCACTTAATCGTTACTAAATGTACTGTTATTATATTATATAATATTTCGAACTTCTTTTTTACCTGTCACATATTATATTTGTAAGATGTGTTTTGATTTCAGTTCAAACATCCAAATCAATTTTTAACTTTTTATAATATTAAAATATTTGGTTTTTTGTTAGATTCGATTAAAACTAAAATTCACTTTAAACTCAAGTTAATGTTTGAACTTCAGAAATGTAAACCAAACACATACTAATCGAATCCTCCTACTAGCTTCCACAATTAATTTCATAACACTAGATATGTTTTTAATCGATAAGATGTGAAATTAGATTTGATTTCTGTTATATAATTTTATCTCTAAATTTTAAATGAATAAATATATTACCAAACATAAAACATTTATCTAATAAATAATGTTATCATATATATCCACGTTAACACGTGACACATGATAACATCGTTCGTTATCTTGAGAAATTTTTAATATTATTTATCATTAGGAATATATTCATTTATTGATAAAAATTTAAATTTGAAAATAAAAATTATTCAAAGTTTAAACTATAAATAAAATCTAATTTCACGTTAAAGTGAAGAAAAGAACATATTTAACATTTAAAAGAATTATAAATATTTTACTTTTTAATATATATATATATATATATATATATATATATATATAAATGGATATGTTTTCATTAGCTAAAGTACAAATATTTTTGTTAGATGATCATAAAATAATTTTTTATATTAATATTATTCTTTAGTTAGTTGAACTACAATTAATATCTTTTTAGTTGATTAAAAAAACATAGACATATCATAAAAATAGTCAAAATAATAAACTTATAATTATTTTTTACATAATCCCAGATTATATAGAAATATATAATATAGTAAGTCCACATTTTAATATAATAGAACAGTTAGAAAAAGACCGTAAACAAAGTATTAAGGTTACAATCATCCTAAAAGAAGTCTTAATTTAAAACTTTAAAAGTATTAGAGTATTTCAAAATTAACAGGAACAACTAGGAATCCTAACTAGACTAAGCGGTAGCGTCATCTCCTTCCAAGGCCTGCTCCAAAGACATCTCATCCACCTCTGCTCACATCCAAGTGGATGATCATTGCAAAAGAAAAGCACATATCAACAACACAAACACAAAAGCAAGGGTGAGCTAGATATATAAAAATCCTGTCATAATAATCACATACAATATGCAAATAAAGACAAATATACTAGACTATACAAACATGACTTGTTGCACTTTAAACTTGACTCGTCCGGACTTAGAATGATTATCGAGCTATGACGAGTTATACACTCGTGGTGGCTTTTACTGCTTTGCAAAGCCGTTGCCAATGGGTTTCACCCTACCACACTCACGAGGTTAGTCCGTTATCACTCGCCTTGGGCCATACTGGAAGCATCCAAGACTAGGACCTCCCGCTACTCCTCACCACATGAATCAATCCTCTCTACTTGACAATGAAAGACGATTGAAGCGTCAGGATAACCCCCAATACTGAGCTACCATGCAAATCATTATAAAATACACCAAGGGCACCACCATGAATCCTCTCCTTGAGGAGCATGGAATTACGTCCATTAACCATACTTTGTTACATTCAACCACCAAACATGTCTCATACATTCACATACTTTCAATTGTAATAACATGACCACCATCATACTATGCATTCCAATCATTCCACACACTTAGTTCAACCAAAACAAGAGCAAAAGAGAACTCTGGACTCAGAGGATTCGCACAGCGCACCCTATTCGCAAGGCGAGACAGAATGGTCTCGCACAGTGCACCCTAATTCGCATAGCGAATTAGCTTGCTGAGGCTACAGACCTCAGGTCTCTCGCATAGCGCACCAAGGTCGTTATGTGAAAGCTCAGACAAAGAGCACACCCCCAAACCTACTCGCTTTGCGCCCATCTCGCTCTTCGAATTAAAAGGGCAATGGATTCAGACCACCACCAGTCGCATAGCGACAGGATTCGCTAAGCGAATCCACAAACAGAGAGTAGCACCCTCTGGTCATTCACACGACGCACCTGCTCGCACAGCGAATGACCCAGACAATAAGCACCCTCTATAAGGTCTCGCTATACGAGACAATTCGCATAGCAAAACTGCATAATCTGCAGAACGCATAACGAGACCATGAAAAGAATTAAAGTTGTAATGTATTTCTTTATCAATTTTCCCACTCATTTTCTTCTTTGGACTAATATTTTTCACTTGCTCTTTAATTGGTATTATTTTCTTTCATAATATTTTCTACTAATTTGGGTCATTTCATATATAAAACTATATATATAATGATTATAATTTTCAAATTGATTTATTAATTTAATAATCACATCAAATACGATTGAAATATTTATACTTCTTAATTTACGGAGATATAACTAAATTAACAATTATAATATATTAGAAAGAAGTTATTAAAAAGTTAAACAAACTATTTACATTATTAGAATCCACGTTTTACATCATAGAAGCCCAATAACTAAAACATGATTTTCTACTAAGAACCTAAACCCAAGTAAGATTTCTCGAAACTTTTTCTACCAAAACGCTATTTCTATTTGTGTTTCAAATTTCATTTTCTAATAGAAATATATGCTGTTTCTAATAAAATAAATTTACCAAAATTTATGAATATATGCTGTTTTGTTAAAATAACTTTAACAATAATAATGAATATAAATTAAAAATTAATGAATATGATTATGTAATTATTTAAGTATTTATTGTTATTAATATTGAATGGTGTACTTGATTTCCGTTATTTTCATCAATAATTTTCAATGTTTATTAAACACATTTTATCATTTTTTTTAATTAGTATGATTTTATTGAGTAAATATAATCGTTAATTAATTTTTAGTTATTTATTTACTGATTTTAAATACTTAAAATTTACAATTTTTAGTCATTTATTTAATTATTTTAAAAGTTAAATACTTAAATTATACTTTTATTTATTTATTTGTAGATGAATTGTTTTAATTAAAAAATTGTTTTTGATTTTTATGTTTTTGATATATATATATATTATTGATTTTATCTTTTAATAAATATTGATTTTCATTTTTATGTTTTTGATATATATAAAATGTTTACATCTTGAAATACTTTCAGTTAAGTTAAAGTTATGGACAACTAATATATAAGTTAAATATCCGTGATACATTTGTATATTAATTACTGCGTGGAACAAAAATAAATTACTTAACATAAAAATATTCAACATCAATAGTAAAAACCATTGTGTTGAATTTTTGAAGTATATCATTTAACTAATAAAATAAATACTAAGGATATGATGATCATCAACATAAAAAAATGCAATATAATAAAAATTTAGAAAAGAAATAAATACAAAAATAGCTTTCATGTTAAACATTTGATAATAAATCTTATAATATTTGAGAATGTTAATATTTTTTATGTTAAATATTTGAAACTAGATTTTATAATATTATGATATATCTATTTTATGCTATCTTACATCAACTATAAGATTTAGATATTTAGATATTGATTTTATAAAACTTTCTTATGATTAATATAATATAACGTTGTGTTCACTCAAACTAAATTACTCTAAAGTGATATTTGGTGGGATGAACTAACAAGTATGCTTTCTATTCCTATTCAAGGATTTAAAAGCAAGTGAGAGTGCAAGAGATTAAAGCAATCTCTTTTAATGAAAGAGAGTTATGAGTTATTTATGCATTTTTTTTAAATATTCCTAGCTTAACATCACTATTTTTACTATATGAGTATGGTGTTGTTCATGTTGAAGTCTCTGTTCCCGGAATGTGTATATGAGAGTGTGACATTATTCATGTTAAAATCATTTCAAGTGAGCAATAAAATGGTAGATGAGATTAGGGATACCTGTTACATAGTTCATGTTGGGCCAAGATGTGCTTCGAAGCTAGTCGCATGAGAGAAGGGTCGTGCACCTTCAATGGCCAAAAGGTGGGACGATAAGGTTGTGTTGAAAGGAAAATTGTGTTGGAAATCCAAGTGTGAGTCTAAGTCCCACATTGGATAGAAATGAGAAAGTAGAGCGCTATATAAAGATGAAAGATCCATTAACCCATTGTCTTAAGGTTTTGGGTAGAGAGTGGTGTCAATCCCTTATATGGTTGGGCTTATATCTCTTTGGTATTGTGTCTCCCCGTTTAACCTCCTCCTCGATAAGTTAAGTTACTTAACTGATTTTGTGAAGTTGGAGGTGGAGGTGTGCTGTTGTGGATAATGTATTATGATGAATAAAAATAGAAAAGGTTAAAACTTCATAAAATAGTTTTGTAAAGGAGATTGTTTGAAAATTATTTTTATTTTTATATATAATATTATATATGTATAGGTTGAGGACATCTCGACCTATAGAGGGATGTAGACACTTCGGTTTGCACTAAGGACACGTTCACTAATACCGTAGTATGGATTCGCATAAGTAAAAAGGACAAATCATAGAAGAATTAAAGATAACTAAATGTATTAGGAAACCTTAAGACAAGGTAACCCTAAAACCTTAGGCCCAATTAATAGGACCCATCCAAGTACTATAAATGGTCAATGTTCATACGGAAAGTAGGTATAATCATTTGTTATGACCTTGCTTTTTTACGACTAGTTACTAATTTGAGCATTAGAATATCTTTGTAGACTCTTTAACCGAAGTCACTCAACGCTTATCAGTAGAGAGCATTACGATACTTACGATGAAAAAGAACTTATTATCTGAAGAAGAGAAAAATGATTGAACACTAAAACTACCTAATATATGTCGAATTAGACAAAAGACTCGTGTAATTCTAACTACATCTCAACCCAAAAAAACAAATATATAATGATTTATAATTGTTGTATATAGAATTTAAATTATTTATGTTAATTTTAGAGAATGATAAACATTATTAATAGAAGTTTTTTAGATGAAAAAAAAGAGAGTAAATGTTAACATGTTAAAACTTTTCTAACAGTAGTGTATGTAACTTATTTTAGAAATTGGTATGAAAAGTACCAACATAGAAGTAGAAAGTATTTTAAGATTGAATAAAATATCAAATTAACGTTTATTTTTGTAAAACAGCCAATATTTATTTGAACTAATGTGTGATTTATTCAAAGCACATATTAAATTTTAAGTCATATATACAAAATGAAAACACTAAAGGAGAATGACATATAATTAAGTATTATTGTATACTTAAAGAAATAATTAAGTTTTAATCTAGATTGGTAAGTGTAATTAACCGATAATAACGTTATCTTTATGTTATCAAACATAATTAAACTTAAATGTTGACTATTATGTATAATTTTATTTTAATTTAAAGTTAAGTTAAATTAGATAAATTTTCAAAAATAACTGTAAACATAGTTGAAATATTTCGTATAAAGTAAAAATGCTTAATATATCATTTGGTCCTTAATTTGGGGCGATGTGTTCAAAGTGGTTCTATCTTTTTCGAAAGTTCACTATTGTCCCATATTTTGTAAGAAACGGTTCAAGTTATTGTGTTAAAAACACTCACTGCATAATGATGTGACAACTGTGATCTATCCAAATTTTTATTACATGACAAACCCAATTGATGTGCAATGTTTATGCGAGAGAGCCTTTATGATTCTGCACTCTGACTCGCGGCAACCCATGGTGGCGCAATGCGTTTGATCAGCAATGAACGAAGAAAAAGCTCTCGTTCTGGACTTTTGTTCTTTGCAAAGAAGACAAAGATGGAGAACGAACGAAGAGGCTTCTTGGACGATGCATGGAGGCACATTGTTTATGTGTTTCTTGCTTGCAATTTGCAGGTTGGTGCCCATGGATGCTGCTTGGGAACTAGGGTTTATGCGATTTGGGTAGCAATTATATATGTTTATGGTTTGTTGTAGGGTTTCTGCGATTTTCTTGTTCATGTTTGGGTTGGAATTTCTGGTTTGCAGGTTAGGGATTGTGATTTGGTTCTTGCTTGATGTAGGTGAGGTGGGACACATGGTGGAGATTTTGTCCTAGTTACTGGCGACGCGGTTAGGGTTTCATGGTAGCTAGGGCTTGGTTGGAATTAGGTGATTTGGGTTTGATTTCTGGGTTTTCTGTTGGTTTTCTCTGCTTCGAATTGTAGGTCTATGTTGATGGTGGTGACGGCGGCATGGTGGCCTGAGGGTTTGGTGATGGCGCATTTCGTTCTGCAACAGTGGCTAGGGTTTCACGGTGGCGACACAAGGGTTTTTGTCCTTAGGAAAATTGGGGTTTCATGGTGTCATTGTCACATCAATTGGGTCACGATTGCCACATAATAAAAAAAGTTAGACAGGCCACAGTTGTCACATCATCACGCCATTAATGTTTTTAACGTGTCGTAACTGAAAATAACTAACTTGAACTGTTTTTTAAGAAATATGGAAATATAGTGAACTTTCGAAAAAGATAAGACCACTTTAAAAACATATCCTTCCAAACTTGGGATCAAATAATGTATTGGATCAAATGATGTATTAAACTAGTTGAAAACAACTCATCACAAAAAGTAAGGATTCGTTCAAAACTGTAGAAGTTACTATCTACCTAATATTTTTTTAAAGAATATTTACTTAATTCTTTTATTTATATTAAATTTTAGAAAAATATTTCCGTTTCAAAAACATATTTTATTTTTAAAAATTAGTTATTATTTAAATTTAGAAAATCAAAATAAACATGGTAAATATTTAATATTTGATATTATGTTATATTTTGCTCTTATATATAGAATACATGAATAAAATTAAATAAAAATTCATTTATATAAGATATCTCTTATATCTTTTATATATTTCATATTTTCAGAATCTTTATAAATAAATTTCTAACAGTGGTATTTATATAGAGTCATTGTTTTTATCGGAGACTGCATAATTGAAGGAAATTTCTCACAAAGTTATTATTGCATTGATAGTGAAAACTATGATTTATAAGCGCTAAAAATGTAAATTCATCTAAAGAAGCTAAATTTATAAAAAGTCGTGAGAAAAAAACAATATCTATCGCCTAAAAATCTCTGACTCAAATAAAAATATATGTTATTATGATATTTATGAATGATCCTAAAAGTTCCAAATTTTTTTGAGATTATTTAAAAAGAGAATAGGAAGAAAACAAATTTGATGCATGAAAATTTTAATCTTATTAAGAATTTGAAATACAAAGTTTGAAACAATTAAAATATATTCAAATAAATTATTGAGTATTGGTAACCAAATAAAATTGGGAAAAAGAGTTTTCATATTTCACACTCTTGAAAAAAACTCTGATAAAGATATGAAAAAAAATACTAGAAACCCAACATTTTCTTCAATTATTTTTATGTCAAGATAGGAATTATTTTTACTATAAATAATTGATGTATAGAAGGTAAGAAAAAGGTCAAGACAGTGTTTTTTTGACGAATGATTAAAACAAAAGATGCCAATTTTTGTAAATGAGTATTTAAATAGGTTTAAGCCCAAACTGTCAGCCCAAAACTAAGCCCAAATCCATCAATTGGAGCAGGTTCGTTTTATTACCAACCCCATTTATCGATATCGTATTCTCCCACTCCAACGTGAATAAATAAATAATAAAATACTATTAGAAAATAATTAAATTATAATTATGTTATTTATTTTATTTTTTGTACACAATTATTGAGAAAAGAGGGAAGGAGAGTCTAAGGGTGTGGGTCCCTCCAAAACTGTGATCAATCACCAAACCCTTTTCTTCTCATCCGACGGCTCTGATTCTCTCTAGTTTTGCCATCACTTCAGAAGAAGGATAAATACACAAACCCACACAACAACAATGGCCATTACACAACAGAACGCCAGAAGAAGAGAGAAGAGGAGAATAACCCTCAAACCCCATTTCAACTTCCTCAGAGAGAGACTGTTTCAGACGCCACTTCTTCCTCATACAGATACCGAGGTGCAAAGGAAAATTAAAGCTTGCAAATTTATTAATACAGAAGATCTGTGATTTTTTCCTCTTTTTGTTGTTGTTTGTTGAAGAAAACACATACCCTTAATCTCTCATCGTCAATTTGTATCATTGTGAGTTCTTTTTTTCTTGTTCTTCTCATTCAAGGCTGTTTTTTCTTCTCTTCACATGCTCCTTGTTCTGACCCTTTCCTTGGTTTCATCTGCCAGAATATCTGTTTGCAAAGGATTGTTTCTTCAGAGACGCAGATCTTGAGGTTGGAGGCAATCCTTCACGGTTTGGTATTCCACCCCTCGTCTGAATCTCGTTTTTTACAATCCACCACACTCCACACACGCCCTTTAACCAGAATTGGGTTTTTGTTTCCCCATTTGCCACTTTTTCCCCCTTTTTTCTGTATGGTGAAAAACTGAAGCTTGATGAGCGGTTTTGTTGTTCTGTGTGGTGTAGGTATGGAGACCGAAGAGAGGAACCAGAAAGGGTGCAAGGGTTCGGAGCCAGAGTTTTTCTTGCAGTGGGGGCACAGGAAGCGGCTGAGATGTGTGAGGGTGAAGGACCCTCGGATTTCAACGAGGCTCAACGGTGGAATCAGAAGGAAACTTGGTTCTACACTGGATCATCGTTCTGGGGTCTCTGGGGTCACTGTGGCCGAGAAAGAATCCTCTCATAATCATCATCAACAACCCAGTCGCCTCACGAGGTGCTTACAATACCAACATCGACTAAAGATTGTCTTCAAATTTTCTCCTACCTTTCTTTTTGGCTATGGTTGGGTTTCCCAGAGAAGATATGATTTTTGTTCATTGAATGTAATGATGCTGTTTCTCCTCAAGTTAGGCAGAGGAAGAGCACAACATCAAGGAGAAACTTCCCTTTCCATTTTCGTTTTTTTTTTCACTTTCCTCTCGTTTTGTTTGGTTTTCAGAAAAAAAGCGGTTTTTGGTGGAATGGAATGTGTTGGTGTTTTTCGTTTTGGGTTGCTAGGAATTCTCAGTGGATGATGAGAAGCAGCAACAAAGGGAAAAAAATCGTATTTTTTTTTTTCATTTATGGTAACTTTACCGCCAGTACAAGTTTTTGATGTGAAAAATCAAGTTTTTTTACCATCCCCGGATGAGATAAGCGTGTAATTTATGGGTGTAACCGTTTTTAATTTGTTTTTTGTTTTATCAGAATGATATTACATTGGATCTGTTAGCTCTGCGATAATGTATGAAATTTCCCTATTTTGTCCATTTTTTTTCGTGAATTTTGAACTAAAATTTGGTTGCAGGAATTCCGATGGGGCGATTCTCCGGTCGTTGGTCGGCGAGACCAGGAAATCAGCGTCGCCTGAGAAGGAGGACCGGTACTACACGACGAGGGGTTCGGCGGAGGAGAGCGGAAAAGTAGCCGGCGACGGTAACAACGGCGAGGAACGAGCCCTAGTGTGGCCGAAGCTTTACATCACTCTTTCAAGCAAGGAGAAAGAGGAAGATTTTCTGGCCATGAAGGGTTGCAAGCTTCCTCAGCGACCCAAAAAGAGGGCGAAACTCATCCAAAGAAGCTTACTTGTAAGTTTTTCTCTCTGAAGAAGAAAAAGGGAAATTTTAATTTTTGTATATTTGTGGGAAAAAAAGGGGAAATTGTGGTGGGTATTTTGGTTGGGTGATCTTCATTCTCACCACCTTATCCTGTGTTTCTTACTGCTGGTGTTGTGTTACAGTTGGTGAGCCCTGGTGCGTGGTTGACTGATATGTGCCAAGAGAGATATGAAGTGAGGGAGAAGAAAAGTAACAAGAAGGTAAGTGGTTGGTGGCTGTGCCATTTTGTGTTGTGGGGTTCTTACTTTTTCCCCTATTTTTTGTGTCTGGATCTGAATTCTGAAACTTGTTCATGTTCTCTCTTTTGATGCAGAGACCAAGAGGGTTGAAGGCCATGGGAAGCATGGAGAGTGATTCTGAATGATGGTGAAAGAACTAGAGGGGGAAGGAAGAAAAAAAAAGCCCTTTTAAGCTCTGAATGTTTTGGAGATGATGTTTCCATTGAAGAAGATGAAGATGATGATTCAAGTTTTTTTATATTTGTGTGGCATGTATGTTGCCCCCTCATGTTTTTCTTTTTGTAAACGAGTAAGATCCGATCCGATCCATTTCAATTAATTAAGAAAATTATTTTTCTCACCTTCTATCTTTCTTCATCTCTCTCTCCTTGATCCGAATCTTCTGATGTCTGCACTCCTTAAGCAACCCTCTTCATAATGTTTTTTTTCTCGTGCTTTTGTGAGAAACATTGATGAAAGTGGTTAGCTGGGAGTTTGGATGATCTTGTGGCAAAGCCGTTTATGATTTATGCATACGATGGTGTGCCCCCACAGTTTTTGAGTTTGCCGACATAACACTGGAATGATGTACCTTGGGATGTTGTTGTGAATGATTTAGTTTTTGACCGTGAGAACCTCGATAGTTATAAAAAGATAGATAGGATAACTAATAAGGAAAGGAAATACTTGAAGGATTTTAAGCCTTAGGCATATCCATCATTGGGCATGGTAGCATGATGCCAAATTAAGCATCATCTACTTGTAACAGTGTACCACCACGGTATCTCACTCATTCTGTTGTGCCTATCTAAACACCACTGCAAATGTTCATTTTCATCATTTATAATTTGGATACTCTTCAATCTCATTTCAATACACAAAATCTCATAGGGTCTATTGCTGAACGTGCTCAAGCCTATGTATGAAGTGGGTGTGTCACCGAAATATCCATGATTCCTCAAATAAAAAAATAACCTCTTGTCTTGTGGGATTCACAACATTTGCGAGTGAGGTAGTTGTAACACGTGAAACATTTTATTTACACTTTCTACTATTTCTCTGATGAATTAGCAAAAAAAGAATAAGAAACAAAGGGTGCCAGAAATTGATCGATGAAAGAAAGAAAGAAACAAAGGGCAGCAAATATTTTCCCTTTTGGTCTTTGGTCGGCTTTTGTTTTCAGCTACAATGGGACAAGAAATCTGTCTCTAAGTTCTTCCCTAGATATGAAACTTGATAAATTGTAGGCTATCTCTTGTCACTTGCCATGAAAATTGACCTTTTGTCATTGAAAAGAAAATAGTAAGAGTAAAACACTTGATAAAATATCATATGAATATCAAATTTTGACTTGTTAACACCGAAGACAGCTTGCAAAAACGCGCATCTTTGCAGCTTTGAAGGCACCATTTTCCATTTGGTTGCTTTTAAAAGAGTCGCTGTGTAAAAAGGACTTTGTTTCAACTCATTGTGCTTTCGTCGTGCGCACTTCTCAAATATCTCTCCGGTTCAAGTTATTTATAGAACAATTTAATTATCTTTAATCATAAAATAATATTTAAGTGTATTTACTTTATCAAATCATTTTACTTTAAAATGTTTAAACATCGCATTCCATTAACGTCTTATCATTTTATCGAAAGATCATTTGGTAGAGTCTATGATTTTAAAACTGTTTCCTTTAAACAAAACATCAAATAATTGTTATATGCAGTGGTTTTTTTTTCTTCAAACAATGATATATATTGTCTGAAAGGACGAGACTTAAATTAACTGTTGTGTTTGAATTACATTCGTGAACACATAACATATATTTTAAAACTACAAAATTCATTAATAGTATGTTCAATTACTGTTTTTCACACTTGTAACAGATTTTCACACTTGTAACAGACGTTCAGACTTTCTAAGAGATTTGTATAAACATGTTATGTATTTTGTAAGTTCATACCAGGAAAACGGTTTTCCAAACACCAGTTCTTTAAATCAGACAGATTCCTCTTAAGCCTTGATTGAGCTGATTATATCACAACACATAATTGATTATATCATCAATACTTTATTATTATATATATGTTTTTTTTTCAATTTCTAATCATTTTCACTCTTTTTCTCATAATTCAGACAATCTTACCTTTCATTGCTTTTTTCTTTTCTTCTTTTTCTTGTCCAGTTCAAACAAAACATTAATAAATTATAACAAGTTGTAGAATCCATTAGGTGTAACCACTCAAACTTCCAACAGTACTTTCTCTACAAGCAACATCAGTAGCTACGTCTAAAAAGAGGGCTAAGTCCTTGGCCGTTTAGCAAACTTGATAGACATCACATTCTCTCAGCAAGAGCCACTGTGTTCCCATTATGTCAATGAACATAAATCATCACAGCAGACAAACAGATGTGACTTCACCGTACTTTCTCTCATAACACAAATGTAGTTAGTTATTTTAAGTGTTCATTTCCTTTGAACTTGTGATTAGATTAAGGTACGTGCTCACAAATTCAAAGAAAGTTTGGGTGATGGCACAACATCTAGCTCACAATTTTCTGACGCATGTACCAAAAAGTAAATAACTACTCTTTCTCAAAAGGGTTTATTCATAACAATAGTACATCTGGAAGAAATTCATATAAAATCACTTATGTATATCAAAGGGTTTGTTTCTATGAGAAACATCACACAATCTGAATTTTGAAGTGCTTTTCCTCATGAAAATAACAAATAGTGTATATACAAGAAATAAAGAAAGTCAACCATTTGCTTTGAAGTCTTCTTTTTTGGAAATTATAAAGGCATTTCCTTTTTCGATGTGTATAATTTTCTTCTTTCCAAGAAGGATGTCTGGCAAGTGCTGCAGCATTTCAAACAGAAAGGGATGAGAACAGAAAGCACCTTTCATAATACCCCATCTTTTAAGAGTCTTCTTCACTACTTTTTTTACATTTTGCAGGCTTTGTTACAGTTCAATTTATACCAGAAAACGTTTCTCTGTCCACAAAACCAGGCAACTCAATTACGGATACCAAAGGCATGAATTGTAAGTTGGTAAGTAGCAGACAAAAAATTTAGCAGTAAGTATGCAAGTATTTATCTGGCATAAGGATATCTAGTAGCAAGGCATGGTGAACTAATCTAGAAGGGTGAAGCACAGATTGAATTGAAGGATTAGATGAATTTTGGATGAGCACCTCTTCATTGATCTGTGGAGTCATCATTCAGCCTTAGGCCCGGCAGCTTGAAGCATCTCAACAATGAGAGTCTTCACATCCCTAAAAGAACAATACAGGAATCATTTCTCTGCAGAAAACAAAATCAACGTGCAGCAGGAAAGGTTTTTTTTTTTTTTTTTTTCCTGATTTCTTATCAGAAACCCTATCGGCATGATTAATACCATCCAAAAGGATGATAATAGTTAGAAAAGTAGAATTTGTCTGATTGAAAGCAGCAAGTTTAATTGAATAAATCAACAACAGTAAAGCCTAGGCTAACACAGTAATGCTCCCATTTTCATCAAAGTTCAGATGAGCATAGAATTGCATTAGTAAACTAGAAAACAGATGAGCATATTTGATCTCATGAAGGCAGACATGTCACATGTCATTTTATGCAGGAGATGGGAGTTCATATCAAATAACATGTCTCACTTTCTATCTTCTGCACGTCGAGGGAAAGGTACACGAAGCTTGAAAGTATCACCCTGATAACCAGCCTGCAAAAAGGTCAACTCTTCTAATAAATAAGGTACACATTCAAACTCGAACAAAATTAAAACACAGTTGGTGAGGATAAAAGATTATTATTGAAAGGATCAACTTAAAGAAGATTACATTTCTCAAATTTATAAGTGAATTCTAAATTATTTTATGTCAATGAATCACTAATGAAGGCAGTACCTTAACATTGAAACCAAGACTATCCAAATCTAGAAGGTATGCAAAGTCCACCTGCAGATGATGATGATGATCAACTCAGTTAAATTAAGACTGAACATAATCAGGCCCTCCCTACCCCTGACCAGGGGCAAGGATTTGGGTATGTCCGTATATTGTTTACAGAGCATATTGTTTCATGTTATAGATCATAGATTCTTATGCCTGACCATATGGAACAAAAGTAATTTTACACGATAATAGCAATTGAACAAAAGAGCCTCTTTTATTATCTACGTTGTATACTATGGAATGGTCAAGATGTCATACTGGAACTGAGGTCCAATGCTGCACAATCACTTTGTTATCGTCAGCATGATCTTTGTTCATATGAGACTGTTAAAAGCACAACTTATATTAGAACAAAAAATGACTGACTTCTGAAAGTCACTGCAGATGTGTGACATGATGATCAGTCAGAGATCAGTACCGCCACTGGCTTGGAAAATTGAGCTATGGGGTCAACTTTTGCAGATTTATACTCATCTCCAGTAAACTCTGAAAATCAAATAAAAAAAAGCATAACATAAGGATAATATAGAAAACGCATGAAATTCAATTATGGTCCAGAGAAAGCACTCAATTTTGATGCCATTGACATTATGATCAACAACAGTTATGTATATATTAAAGAAACAAAATTGACCACAAAATGCAAACCAGTACATTTTCCATTTGAAGAAACCTACTAGAAAGACATGGTTTGTGTCATCCCATATAATGCAAAGAATGCATCATCATCTAGAGAGAGAAAAAATTTATCCTAGAAAAAGTCTCTAAAGTGAGAAAATAAGGATGAAACCACTCTTAATATCAGTAGGGTAAGATCAAAAAACAATTTAAGATAAACAATGAATATTACTCATTTTAGAGATCATGTTAGAAGAGCTTTCTCCCAACATCATGATTTCCAAACACCCATAAATCTAACAATTAAAGATCATCTTATTGCCTGCCAACTACTCTTACCTTCGAGGCTCCAACCGCAATGAATAAATCATTCAACTATTCCCTCTTCTACCCTATCCTCCTGCATAAACTAACTCCCTTCCCATAACACTAACTGCCCAGCATATCTAATATAATTAACCTCCATTATTCAGACAACTAACTATTATGTATCATTCTAATAAACTGTTTTCAACTTTACTAAGATGGCAAGCATTTTGCACAATTATCTTCCACTATATCCTTTAGTTTTAAGAAAATTAAATAGTTAAAAGTTTACTTATATGAAAACTTAATTCGCCCTTCCCTTCCCATCCAAACTAATTCATAGCATTAACAGCAAATGAAACCAACAAGAATGACAAAGTTAACAAACCTCCTGATCCTAACAAAGCTGTGGCAACACCTGACACAAATCGTACAACTTTCGGTTCAATGCGCAAGAATTTGAAGTCTCCAAAGTCAACCTTCAATGTTGGAAGGTTTTAGAGTTGTTAATTCAAAAACAATAAGAAGAAGGAAAAGGTACAAGTTATATCGGATGCTTTTAGAGTTGTCAATTCAAAAATGATAAGAAGGTAGAGATACAAGTTACAGAGGGGAACAATGAACAAATTTACCCAAAATGCATTGGGATGTCTTGCCAAATATGCAGCTCGAACAGCTTCTTTATCCTTTTCAGGTACCTGAAAATAAAAATCCGCAATACATTTAAACTGCAAAGCCTTTATATAACGTTATTGTAGTATAATAATTATATAATACAATGTGCAATAGTGAATGGAAACGAAAACACATAAATCATGCATATCAGGTAAATAAACAGAAGAACATAACTTACAGTGATAGCATCACCGTGTAAAGTAATCACTAAATCAGTCCTATCTTCAGGATCTCTAGCCACAAGTAATGAGCATTTAGGATTGGCAGTTAGGTCCTGCATAAAAACACTCTTTAGCAATGGAAGCGAGCTTGTAACTGGTTAGGTGTTGGTTGCAAAAGATGCTCTTATGGGTAATAATTGTTAACAAGACCACGTGCTGTTTGAGGATACGGAAAATAGGATTTCAAACTGAACTTGTGGTATTACAAGCCAAATTCAGCACAATGTACTGAATCGCTATATACAGGCTAGTTCACAAAAACCGCATTCAACATCAAATTCCATTTCTTTTGAAGTCAGTTCTCAACAAGAAGCAGTTTCAGTCTTTAAATTATTTATACTTGTCATTTTCCAACAATAGGGAAGTTTCGAAGGAAGAACAGAGAAAGGAAAAACCTTGGAATGAACTGCCAGATCGCTCACGGCTAATATAGGATATCCATTTGCATCACATGCAAAGTCAACCATAGATCCTGATGGATAGCCATCGAACTTCTGCTTGTTAAAAATCAGAAGATTAAGTCATTTGCCAATAAACACGAATAAAATTTCATGTCAAATATATGAAGACAGAACTCAGAAGGCAGCCAGATTTCAATTTCATTTCTCTGCCAAACTTGAATTTTGTTCATGTTACTTGGGTGGGAAAGTTTGTAGACCTTTAGTCTTTTAATACCAGTAATAACTAAATAATTGACCACGAAAGAAAGGGCAGAACTAAACTTCCAGAAAGACAAAATTTCCTCTCTCCATTTAAAAGACTTTCAGAATTGGTAATGCTCAAAGATACTTTCAGAATTTTTCCATTTAAAGCTATCTTTTTTTACCATCATATTTCTTAAGGAAAATAGATAAACCTTGGAGAATGTAGAGAGCATCCCGCGAACGCTACGATCAAGGACAGTTCGAATTTCCTCAACTGGAGAAAGTCTAGCAGCTTTTTCCTATCATACCAAAACAACCCCAATAAATTAACACACAACCAATCACACCCATAAATATTCATTCTATTTCAACCACTTCCAAGTTCACACGCAACAAACTGAATTGAACCGAGAACCAATATGAAATACCTGATGTTCTTGAATCAATTGAAATACACCATCTTTGTCGATGTTGGCATCACCACGCGACACAGCCTGATATTTTAGACCATCAACAACACACTGTTATTACTTATTCATGCACAGTGATCATCACGTAACGAACAAAGACTTCATATCAATGAGATATTCAGAAACCCCAAGACCCAATTAAACAAAAAAATCCAAATTCCAATCATGTGATGCAAAGTTTAAATTTTGAAGCGTGCAAGCTAATTATGGTTCAATTGGGTGGAGGAAAAATATGAAAGAAGGAGGACAGAAAGGTACCGGAGCGGAAGACTGGGGTGAAGCGGCCATGGAAAGAGTGAGAGAGAGAGGGGAGAAAGAGAAGTTTGGTGAGGAAGGGTAGCGTGCGTGAGAGAAGAAGGGAAGGGTATTATGGCCATTTCGGTGACGAAAGGGTGAGACCCTCGTCAATGGCGTCACCATGCTCTTCATGGTGGTAGTTTGTGTACCAAACTCTCCTTACCACTAACACTGAAATAGTACAATGCAATTCCAACTCCGACACATAACACAACCAAATAATTTTCTTTTTAAAATAATTTTAAAGAATAAAAGAACATTTACATGGTTTCCATAAAATATATATATATATATATATATATATATATATATATATATATATATATATATATATATTTACATGGTCGTGTAACCTATGATAAATTTATTAATTTAGTTTATAATCAACTTACATGAAATTATTTTAGTTAATCGAATGATATTGAATTCTAGAGATTTTAAAAACTAATTTGTTGTTGATTGGAGTATACTTGACAAAAACTTATTTTAGTTTATGTAATAGTTTTTAATTCTAATCACTAGTCACGGAGATTTATTTTGTTTTCACCCCATAGGACTATTTAAGTAAAAAAAAAAATTACTTAAAATTTTAGAGCATTTATTTTCATTGGTTAACAATGAAAAAACTTATGCATGCATTCCTTCTAACTCATGTTAATATGTAATAAATGAACTAAAACATGTTTATATTGTGCTTTACTTAATTTAAAAAAAAACAAATTTTAATGATCACATTTAAGAAAGATTTAAAAGGGAAAAATTGTTATTTTTATGCACGTCCACTAAGACTTGTTATAGAAGAAGGAAATAGTTTAATATAAAACATAAATAATATTCTTTAATTCAAAAGTAGCATAATGAATTATCTTAGATCGTTGTTGATAAAAATATTGGTGAGGTGATAACTCAAATCAAACTTGCACGTGTTACTCTGCAACGTGGCTTGTTCAGTCTTGTTTTGTGAGTTGAATTGTTACAAACCTAGTCCATTTTGCATAATTGGTGTTATTTCAAAATGTGAGTTTTCCAGTCTTATTTTGTGAGGTAACTTGTATAAAATTAACTTGCGGGCTAATAAACCTAGTCCATCTTGCATAATTTGAAATTTGAAGGTCAATTTATATAAATTAAGAAAATAAAAAAGGTTAAATTTATTGTAATTTCCTAATTCCAAATTTGACTATTTTTTAGAGATAAATATTTAATGCAAGTATAACAATTATAAGTGTTTCGATCATAAATGTTTGTTGCGTAATATTCTGTGTTCATGTTTTAGTGTAAGGATTCATATCCGTCTTAACCGATAGATGGTTGGTTATGTGTTAAAAGTGTTTAGTTTGGATCTGAATACAATGATAATAAATGTTGTAGTTAATGTGTGGTTAATTAACCTATCTAAATGTTGTAGTTAATGTGTGGTTAACCAAATTATTTTTTGTAGAATAATTTTATTAATGTTTGAGAATATGAGTGTGTAGAGATACATGGAGTCCTTGATAATATGTTTATGGTTTTTATTTTTATTTTTTGTAAAAAATGAATTTATTAATGTTTGAGAATGTGTGTAAATACAAAAATATACTCACTACCCAGAATAAAAAAATAGAAAAAAAAACAGGCTTATGTGTGAATTTTTAGTAAAAAATAAATACAGTCAAACTTACATCCATCATGGTTATCCCGATCCAACGCAACCCATAAATTATCCTAAAACTGAACACTATAGATTATTACTTGCTTGCAAATGATAATAATTGTTAGTAATTCTAAAGTAGTCATCTCGTATATTGTGGATTCATTCTCAAACCTTTATATAAATCCACCGTCACATTGTACTTACATCATACTTTTGTCTACTTCCATAGTTAGTACTATGCAAATGGAAGGAAGAACACATTTTTTGAGCTGTCACGATAAATTTTATTATTATGTGAATAAATTAGCTGATTAATCATGAGGAACCCCTGCCAAGTTGTGAGATGAGAAGATTGACAAAGAAAACTCTAGAAATACACAATGACAATGTTAAAAAATCTTAATTGTATTTGGTATCACGTGGTTGTTTCAAGCTTTATTAAGAAGGAGCTCGTTAATAAGGAAATCAAAGTTATATCAGTCATTTTTTTTTTCATTTATATATATCAAGCATGCTAGATTGACGTGGAGGAGTCTTAGTAAAACTGACAGACAATGTTAAAAAATCTTAATTAAGAATGGCATTTGGTCTGTAGAAACCAACAATGACATCCTTAATTGTTATAGCAATATGCATCATATATAATAATCTACTATGTAGTAATCTGACTTCACTTCATTACTTATGTAGGTCCACACGTACTCAATTATACATAACCCAAATTCTACATAACAATATCAACACACTATACATTTTCTTGTATATTTTATTTTATTTATTTATTTTAAAAATAATAACAATTTGGCAATCACTAATTTTATATGTTATATAATCTATACTTTATTCTTTCAAACCACTGTCATTTATTTATAATTTTTTTCATTACTTTCTCCTCTCTCAAGTATCATTCCTTTTATTCAAATAATTTTACTTTCTATTCCATTTTTCTTGTTTTTTTCACCTCACTTTTTACTTTTTCTTTCGAAACAAATACTTAGAACTGGGTAGCATGGGAGGCAGGAAGGACACAGCTTTGATAATTTGTAACAAGCAATGGCTCGAATACCACAGAACATGTATGGTGTCGTTCATGGGAAGCCAAACATACCCTACAAGAAAGTTATTATAGTTCATTATCACTTCATTAAAATCTTCATTTTATAAATTGCTTAGTGTAGCTCATTATCCACTTCATTATGATCGTCATACAATATTTCCAGAGGAATTTGGATTCTCTACGGAGAGAGAGAAAGAGAGAAAGAGGCAATAGGCCCTGCAGTCTAGTCTTCTCCTTCCCCTCTCAGAAACCTACAGTGTTCTCTAACAAGAAGGACAAACAAAATCTAATAAAACCATTACATGTCATTTGTACAATCTCACTTCTTAATAACGCAGTGTTAAAAAAATGATGGAATAATAAAAGTATAGGCATCATATTTCAAGCTTATTACCCTTTACCTTCCCTGACTCACCCATGAGTATTGAGTACCCAAACAGTAGTAAAGAGCTGAAGTACAATTGCATATAATCTGAATAAAGGAAAATCATGGAGAGCTGAAGAGAAGAAAAAAAATTTCCACATTTATTTTGTCATGGTACATAATTTTAAAACAAAACAAAAACTAAAACCCTACTTCATTACTCAATTTTGACTCACCCAAAATTAAAAAAATTTCAAAGAGATTTTTTTACAGTTAAACTGAGAACATTTTTAATCATTCTGATATATTAAGTCCTGCATACATTACCCTTCAACTTTGCAGCCATCACCTAAATGTTCTTTTGTACAATCATTAAACAAAAACAAAGAGTCCACAACAACAATAATAAATTAGTACTTTTTTTCACCATTGATAGAAAGCACTAATGCACAAAGTTGATGGTTAATCAGTGCAGGATAGTTTGACAAATTGTTTTGCTTTTGAATCAGAACTTCTCTATCCATAAAATTCAAACTCAAAATCTTAGCTCATCATTATTCGTACCAAACAAATTCAAAATAAAAAATAAAACAGACTAATTCATTTCACCTTGCTTCAACAATATCCAAATTACAAAATCAATCAGACAAACGGCATTAAATCAAATGAGTTAAAGCAAAAACCTAAAACAGGCATGAGGATAAAGAGAAATAGAATATTAATAAACAATTAATATAAATATATAAATATATGTACATACAGAGAGGATATTCTCAATCGGAATGTGGATGACGATAGCCAAGGTAGGAAAAGAGAGAGCGGAAGAGGTAGTGGAAAGGGAGGCAGAAGAGGAGGTGCAAAACGACGTCGCTGCTAAGCCTCTCGGGATTGCAAGCTATGAATTGGAAAAGATGCGCTGATGCGTGCGCCACTCTCGCCACCACGTTGCTGTTCAGCACCATCCTCGATCTACGTCGTCGTTTTCTGCTTCCTTCGTCTTCTTCTTCACCCTGATCCGTGTTTGTTTCGCAATCAAAATCAAACTCTATTCGAGGACAAGGCCGTGTTTGTTAGTTGCACGTTTGGGACCTTTTCGACTTGGATTATGCTTTTCTTTGTGTCGGACGCGCTTTTTTGGAATGTGATGAGCGATGGCAGAACAAGGTTTCGATAAAGGGTTTGCATTTTATTTGGTTGGTTCTTAAGCAAAAGAATTTAATTTTATTGCATTTATTTATTCTTTAGTTTATTTTTTCTTTATCAACTTGGGTATTCTAAATGAAACGTGATTTCTTTGTAATTAAAGATTATTTGTAAATATGGAAAATGCATAATGCTAATAAATGTATGACTCTACTCAGTTTCATATATATTTTTTATTTATTTTTAATGATAATTGTGGTATAATAGGTATTATATCAAAAAGTGTCATGCGTAGTTGTACGAAGGATCTTGCTCTATTTATGATTTGATATATTTTGTTTTTCCTTGTTTTTTAAATGAAAATTGTTTTGGTAACAATTATTTAGTTTTTTAAAGTGTTTTTGTCTTTTAATTTTTTGTTAAAAAATAATTTTTTAAAATTATTTTCAATCATCTAAGTAGTTTATTGTCATAAGGGTATCTTGTATGGTCTTTAAGTCATTTTCTTAAACATTTTAATACTTGAATTTGTGAGAAAATAGTTAGACTAGTAAATTAGTAGTTCATGGTTAATTTTTAAGTCTTTTAGAACTTGTGTAGATGTTGAGTTAGGTGAAATTTGAGTCGGAGTTGATACTTGCTTTTTATGGTGTTTTTTGTCACGTTTTGGTTCATTTTTTTAGGAGTTCTAAGTAGTGAAAATATAAAATATAGAGGTTATAATACAGTTGAGGTGTTGGGGTTGTTATTGAATCATTTATGACTTGTTAAGACCCTTAGTTGGCAGAAGTGAGTTAGAAGGTGTTGTTCGGAGTTTAGGTGCTTTTGAAGTTGTCAAGTGGTTGAGTGCACCTAGTTTTAAGTCTAATGATCAAAGGAGTACTTTGCTTTAATTCTAAATGTGATTTTCCATCAATTATAGGGTGTAAGAAACTCATTTGATCATTAAAACAAAGCTCAAGTGCATAAAAGGCCAGTTTTGGAAGTGTGCAATTTATTTCCATGGGGTTCGAGCGCTCAGTGACCCCCTTGGGCACCTCTTAATTAATTTTTGAGTTTTTCATTTTTGGGTTTTCTTGTGTTTTCTAATGCACTGTTTTAGCTTCTTTGATGTATGTGTGATGGTTTATTATGAGTTTTATGGTGATATATGAAGTGGTATGTCTACTTGTTTGTTTTATGGAAAAGGTATGGAAATGAGTTCCATGGAGGAACTTAATGGTGGTGGTTTTAAGTATTGTAAGTATGAATATAGGAAGCTCAGTCTTGGAGTTCATCTTGACGTTCTAATGGTCATTTATTCTCAAGGAAAGAGGGATGAGGCATGTCGTGAGAATAGCAAGAGATAGGCCAACTGTTTCACCACGACAGGTGCACAAACTATCATATCTCGATATTCATACTATATTCGAACGAGTCAAGTTTAAGTCTGTGATATGATTAGGATGAAAGTTTTATTTCGTGTGTAATATAATATAAGATGAAATTTTATTTTATTATGATAAATTGTTTTACCTCTAGTTTACCCTTGTTTTTGTTCTTGTTTGTCTATGTGTTGTTTTCCTTTTTAGCGATGATCACCTAAACGATGTGAGCTTAGGGAGACAATTTTTTTAATTGTTCCAACGAGATGTGAGAGTGAAGCATATAGGTTGTTGGATGGTTCTTCAGAGGTAGATCTATTGTGTTTTGTAGGTTTGTTTTAATCTAGTGGTTCTATTATCATGTGTAACATTTTATTTTAATAGTTTTATACTATTAAGATGAGATATTACAACTCGAGGTAGACCTTTGATGAAAATGTCAAACATGAAAAACTTGTGTTTGACCATATATTACTTTTTTCTCCGAACAAAATGAATATCCATCTCAATATGTTTTATGCACTAATTAGAGATGATCATGAGTGGGAGAGGGAAGGGAGGGATGATTAATGACGACTGAAAGAAGAGTGTTAACGTGCAAATTGGAGAAGGAAAGAAGTAAGGATAATAAAACAGCTGATGGAGGAAAGACAAAACGAGGATTAGAAGCAATGACAAATAAAGAGAGAGCTTTGGAGCATAAGAAAGTGAAAAAAAGAGAAGAAAATCACGACATCAAACACAAAGAAACGAAATCTAAATCTAAAAAAAACTCATGATGCCATATAAAAGAAAAAGATAATTTGAATATATATATATATATATATATATATATATATATATATATATATATATATATATATATATATATATATATATATATATATAACAATATGATCTATATAATTATGTATAACATAATTATAAAATATTTAATAACCTAAATACAGGAATTTAATTAATTTAATTATAAGATATTAATTGTTAATTAGCTTAATTTCAAAAAAATAATTTAAATTATATCAATATTATGTCATTAATAATTGCACTTTACTCATTTAAATTGAAAATATAGAGACTGGCAGTCTAAAAAGAATTTAATTGGTATATGTTTTAAGCTTAAATAAATTAATATATATATATATATATATATATATATTTTATTTTATTTTATTTTATTTTATTTTTTTACGTAAAACAGAAGTCTCACTGCCTTTGCAACAATTATTCGCTATTTATTTATTCCTTTATAACTGATGAACTTTACATGTTCATTTTTCCTCTCACTGGTCTCCTACATGCACATCCTAGGATTTCTCACCAACTTCATTACAGAAGAAACATCATCATTAGAGATAATCACATATTTCAAACCCCTAATGTTCAAGAAAACCTTCCTTCTCCAAGTAAGTAACTACTTGTCCAGCCATCACAGTAGGTGTTGGACAAACGCCACCATCCTGCTTTATCTCAATCTGGAAAAGGATAATAGCGTAAGCTAAAGCATGTTAAACACTGCACAGCATGTAAACAGCTTTAGAAGCTTCAGGAACATGTACCTCGCAATTTAACGGTGGCTCATATGGGTCATCAATGCCGGTAAAACCTGTGCAATTGTAGTTAGTTCATAAATACCGTATAGTAGAATTCAAGCAAATGTTAGGATAATTCAGATACAATGCTGAATTCTTGCAACATTATTTATCAGGCCTTGAACTTTGCAATCACATTTAATATTATAATTCAGCCGTTTAACTATGATATTCAGATGGACGTCAGCCCCGGTAAACTGAAGCCAGGGATAATTTGAGAGTTTATGAAAGTCAGCTCTTAGCCTGTTAAGAGACATAGTAAATTAGGTATTAGTTTAGTTATTCCTCACACCGTATACAAGACAGTAGATGCTTTCATTTAATCACTTTCTTCATTAGCAACCAAATTCCAATTTAATTAAGTTTTTAATTCAATAACTTGACTTACAGATCTGAATCCAAGGATTTGTCCAAAAACATTGCCATCTGAGGTTAGACTCAAGGATTAACAAGCATCGGTTGTTGGAATAAGTTTAACCAAGGAGTGTTTTTTTTCCCACCCTTTTTGTTAAACTACACAGGAATCACAACCACTTGTTAATAGTATCCGTGGTCTCTGTGAATGGGTCCAAATAAACTGTGTACGGTACAATACCATGCCACAACTTTGATCTCTGACAAACAGCCTTATTATCAACATAGCACAATATTTTCAGAATCCACCCATTTTTCAACTGTCATAGTCACTAATGAAACACCAGCTCATATCAATAGGTACTTTCACACCAGTCATCATCTTACCACTGATGTTTCAGAAGGCACCCTAGCAAAACCATTTTAACCACTCCCTAATTTAATTTTCTTAAATAACTTTTATCATAAAGACAATGATTTCCACTCTCCAGGAAAATAAGTTCATTGCATTACGAAAAGTTTTAGAAAAAATCACTAGTATTCATCCGAATTCAATGAATGACTCCATATGTCGTAGTCAGAATAATTAAATATGAAATCCTGTTGTAGTATTAAACTAACTAAAGTTCAATTGTTTGCAATATTTTTTCAATCTTAATGTGAGAAATCTGAAAGCTACCCAGACAAACTACCCTTAATGAACTAACTATATACCTTGGCGGACAGCTGAATATGCTAAACCTAAAACACTCAACCACATAGATCTATTAGCCAAACTAGTGATTACTCTAGCATCTTCTACAGGTAAAGGAAAAAAGCGTGGGGTTCAGTGCTTCCTTGAAATAATTATTGAATTGAATATAACCAAGTTAAAAATGCAGAACAGGCTTAATTCTGGGCTTCTTTTATTTTATTTTCTTTCTTGCTATGTCTCACTTCAGTTTACTCACGTTAGACAGGTAGGACAAAGCCTTTGCGAGAGAAACACACACCTCTGATTTTGCCCGCGCGAGCAAGCTTATAGAGGCCTTTTGGATCTCGTGACTCGCACAATTCTAGGGGCATGTTCATGAAAACCTGCCAATACATTCCCCTATCAAATATCATGTAGACCAACTAATAAAAAAGATAAGAATTGCTTCATGGTGGCTTGCCTCAATAAAATTCGCATCAGGTAACATGGATCGGCAAGTGTCTCGATCTCTTCTGTAAGGAGATATCAGACTGGCAACACATATCAAACCAGCATCAGCAAAGAGTTTTGCCACTTCTCCTGAATTAAATAATTTTCAGATTAGTAAAACAAAGTTGGCAAAGAAATATGGATCAGAGATTCAAATAAAGCATCTAGACTTCACATAACTGCTACAATCAAAGTACCGTTGACTAAGCAAATGACATATGAAGATCATTAAATCAGATATGTAATATGTAAACATCATACACACACACTAGTTCTGGGCATGTCATGGTAATATGTCTGGTAATAGGCTTCCACTTTATATGAACAATTTACCTGTACTTCTGGTTGCAAACACCACCTACATTACTCAAACATCTAGTTAACAGATATCTGTTACCATATTTCAACTTCAGAAAAACAGGGTACCGAAAAGCCATGATAAAGCACAACAGCATATAAGACCCTCCATCCTTTTGATTCAATCGTTCAACTATACATTTTTTCATAGAAAAAGGGCATGGACAATTACTAATCAGTTGCTCAAAGGGATAACAAAAATGTAATATTTATCATGCTGGTATAGACTACCAATATCACTCTAAGATCTAGCTTTGGTAGATAACCAAATAATTAAAATATTAAACTGACTATCAAGTTCCCACTTAAAGCATTAGTTTACAGGAGCAAGCTTACCAGTCCTGCGAATGTTTTCAGTGCGTTCTTCAGCTCTAAAACCAAGATCTTTGTTTAGTCCATGCCGAAGGTTATCTCCATCAAGGACATAAGATAACTTTCCCCTTGAATACAGTTCTCTGCTTAGGGAACATGCCAATGTGCTTTTTCCTAAACAGATACATGCATTAAAAATGAAAAAGAATGTAGACATGAAAGCTTATTTGGTAATTACCATACAATGTGACAGATAATACTTGCCTGCTGATAAGGACAAGTTAAAGTGAAAAGCTAAATTCAAGGAGCAATAAAAACATAATGAAAAGCAAAAGCATCACAAAGAGAGATAATATGATTTTTTCATGCCAAAAAAGAACTGAATATCTGGAACAGATGTTTAAAAATGTCAGCACCAAACCAATAAAATTAATAGCATAAACCTGATCCGCTGAGTCCAGTAATCCATACAACACATCCCTTTTGGTTAAGTAGCTTCTGCCTTTCAGCCCTGCCTATTTGACAATCTTGCCAAAAGATATTTGTTGAATTGCTCAGAGTTGCCATTGCAAACAAGTTCCCTAGTCTTATCCACAGATCAATATTAAGCTATCAGTTTCATTTCACAGATTACTGAAGGATCATAACATAAGTAGAGAGGGCCTTAGAATAGAAATGCACGATAGTAATACAACTAATCAAGAAACTTGGTAAGTGCTTCATCAAGACAAGCATTACAACAGCAGTACAGTACATGCCACAGGACTGAAAGCACGACAGCATGCATCAATTTCAGACAGTGGAATGGTGATCTCATCACTCACTTCCACTTGTTATTGTCAGTAAAGAAGTATGACCTGTTTGACATAAATAGCGTCTACATACATTGTACATAGGAAAGGTTCCATAAAGTCTAGGATGAGTCACGAGACCTTCTAATATGGATTTGGATCCTCTCCTATTCTTGAGTGTCAGGGCACGCACGATTCTATTGAAAAGGGGAAGACACTATTTTAAATTTAAATACAACAAGTGACCCCTTGATCTGGTATAGCCAATCATGGTGGGTCCTTATATGATACAAAAGGTAGTATTTTATCACTCTATCCAAATCCTCAAAATATGATCCAAAACCCACTCTTATGTTTCAAAACGGAGAAATGTGTTCAAATCTCTTCATAATATCACAACTTATCCATGCGATTGTTGCTACAAGTCAGTTTTTTTAAAATAAAATTAGACTTTCAAATTCAAATACAAGAGAATGAAAAAAATAAACGATTGAAAGAGAAAATCTTATGAAAAATAATCATGCTTGTTGACAGAAATTAATAATTGATAAAACTGGCGAATACTGAAACTGAATAACATAAAAATCAGGAAAGGAAAAAGAGTGTCCCAGAAAAGATTCATAAAATTAACTAGATGTAGCCCCTCTACTTTATTTTATAATCACACGATTCATGCATGCCAATTCTGCAAGCAACAAACTTGATGATTGATTTGATGAGAAAGGCAACGAATATGGAGGACCCAGCACAACACCCATCAGTCCCTTTCTTAAGAAAAAATTGAAGGCATTGTTGGCATGGGCACACACTCCAATCCCTTGTCCAAAAAAAACATTTTGAATTGCATGCTTATCTAACCTACCGACCCTTTCCTCAGAAACACCGAAAATTCCTATTCTCTCATGAATCAAGGAGAGAAATGATGGAAAGAATTTAGCAAGAAAATTGTGTTGTAAAAAAAAAAAAAAAAAAGATGAAAGAGGAGAATGAGAGTGAATGAGTACCAGAAAAAGAGAGAGATTGGGTATCTGAATCTGAGGGGAATTTGGGGTGTGGTGTGGATTATGGCATGTGATGGTGAAAGGGGTTTTATAGTGTGTTGCTGGGTTGAAGGGGTTGGAAGAAAGCAGTGGCAATGAATGAATGTGGACACACATAATCAGAGAGACTTCCTCCTTCCTTTCCTTTCCCTCTCTTTCTCACTCTCACTCAGGACGCGCCATTCAAGGTCCTCTGTCATTCGGACCACCCTACCCAAATTAAATTACATTCAATTATTATTATTTTTTTTCTCTATTTTCTACCAATCTTTCCTTCCTTTTTAATCTCGTATATTATTCTTCATTTATTATTATCTTCAGTCTAAATTATTATTCCACTTATATTAATTACTTGTCCCACATAATCATCATCTCCTTCCACCAAATTAATTTTATTATTAATTATCTTTTATAATGGACCTTCACATGCATTATCGCACCCATTAAGAAATGAGGAGAGTAAAAGCAATTCATTTATTAAGAGAACAAAACTGTTTTTAATTAATTAATTAATTAATTATATTATTAATTTATGTGTAAAAGTCTTAGACTTAAATAATTTCGAACAAGTTAGTGTTATTAAAATTAAAATTTATTTTATATAAATTATAGAATTAAGTATTTTTTACATCCTTATCTTTAATACAGAATTAAAATTTATTTTCATTTTAAATTTGAATAACTTTTTGTTTTTAAACTTCAAAATAAATAAGTATAATCGTTTCAATTTAATTATGTTAAATTTTTTAATGTATTAATAATGTTTTAAACTTTATTTGAATTGTTTATATTATTTAACTCATTCTTATTTTAATGTTAATTAGAAACATTATTTAAGCAGTAAAAAAATTAACATCATTAAATTAAAAAAATATTATTTTTTAAGTTTGAAGTCAAAATGTTTCTTATAATATAACAAATTTCAATTTCATTTAGAAATTAAAAATATATCTAATCATAAATTATATTTCTATTTTATTTAATATATATATATATATTATCATTTTAAATCTTTTTATAAGGAAATACTCTCAAAATTTTATTAAACAAACTATAAAAATATTACATTATTATTAATTATTGTTATTATTACTATTAAAAAATGACATTTCATGTCTTACAGGAGATAAGAAGTATTAAAATAATTTCATGAGATCTTTTTTAATGTAAATAGTGGTTGGGAAGATTTTAAGATTGGTTAAAGGATAAAATAGTCTGAAAATATGTGAACATATAATTAGAGAAACTGTGTTATTAATTTTATTAAGTTAAATTTGACCCTTGTTATGATTTATGTTATTTTATATATTAATGTTTATATTAATTTTAATATATTTTTAATAGATAATTAAACTTTTTTATGTGAAAACGGTTTAAAAAGAAACATGTGTTATAGTTATTTTTAGGTACAGAAGTTATATAATTATTTTTTAAATATAGTTGGGTACTTTTATGAATTTTAACATTTTAGTTATGTTGACATTTTAAAATTAATCACCTGCATTTGTTTTATATAAAAATTTATTAAAATAAAAAAATAATTACAAAATATGGAAGATTATATGAAATCATAATAAAAGTTAACTGAACTATACTTATTAAGAAAATAATATAAATAAATATAACATTGAATCCTTATATTATTTTTTGTGAATAAAAATTAAATTAACTAATTTATTCACACATAATATTTTTTTCACAAAAACATAATTTTTTTTTAATTTTTTGTATTCTCTTAAAAAAAACTTAAAATTATTTACATATTTATTTGGATTTCTATAAAAATATTTTTGCTAAATCAGAATAACTTCTAACTATATTATTAATATTTTTTTAAAACTAATAAATATATAAAACTTGTATTACATCAATAAATTGAAACTATCATATCCTCTCTAATTTAAACGTTAAAAACTTTCAACATTAACAAGTTACTAACAATATTACTTATATCCTTCTTAAAATATATTTTGAATGTCAACTTTTTAATTTAAAAAACAATAAAAATAAAAGCAATTGGTGCATGAAATCTACAATTTTTTCTACTACTTTAGGCATAAGAGTGGTGAAGCAATCTATTTTATTAAATTAATAGGTATCTATATTATTAAATTAATAAATTGTTTTATTTATTAAAATATAAAATCTCTTGATTAAAAAATATGAATAATGAGATAGATTATGCGACTTTTTGTTTACGGATAAATAATTAATTTAGTTTAGAAAATGATAAAATAATTGTTTTAGTTTAAAAACCAGATAAATTTAAATTTAAATAAACTCTTTCTAAAGAGTATAAATCATATAATAATTATTTTAATTTAAAAAATATTAAAATTAAAAGGAAACTGTATAAACTAAAATAAACTAAAATATAAGAACGGTAAAAAAAATAAAAATAAAGTCAATATTTATTATTAATTGTTATAGATTATTATTGTTTTCATGTCTAAGAATTATATTCTCTAAAACACTACTTACATACTCCACTAGCATATCACTTCATATTATAAGTTACTCACTATTTGATATATTATTATTATTTTCTTGTACTTTATATAAAACTTATATATAACTTATGTTAACCATGACATTTTAATTAGGTAATAATTAGAGTGATTATTATTTCTCCTGAAAATTTATTAAAAAAAAATATAAAAAACAAAAATACGAGAACCAAATCAAATTTATGTAAAACAAATAAAACTTTTGAAATTATATAATTATGAACATGAAAAGATAAAACCTATTATGAAAAAATATATATAAATTTATAATCGATAATAAACTAAAATGTCAAAAATAACTCTTTTTATTTAATAATATGAAAGGAGTCATTTTATTGGTACAATAATTACCCTCTTAAATAATATAAGAAACTTAAACTTACATACTTATACATAAGTATAAACATTTTCTTTGTCTTTCTCTCAACATCAATATACAATTAAAAATATACAATTAAAGTAAAAATTCAATTCAAATTGCATATTTTTCTCTTTTATTTTTCAATTATATTTTTAAAGAAAAATAAAGTTAGATAGAAATTTCTTTTATTGGTTATTATCATTATTAAACTGGTTATTATTGTTATTGATTTTATTAAAATTTTGAGTGTGAATTCATGGATAGATGACAAAATTCTAATTTTACTTTTTAAAGTTAATAAGAGAGTTAAAATATTTATAAATATAGTAAATATAAGTTAGTGAAGTGAATATTTTTCAAAAATAAAATACTAATTATATTTATAGGATTAACATGAATTATAAATCTATATTTTTATTAAAATAATATTTACTTAAAGCATATAACATTATAATAAATAATAATAAGATATAAATAGTAACCATTATTCCAAATTACTAATATTAGTTATAATATATGATCAAATAGATATATATTTAAATTACTTTATAATAAAAAGATTTAAAAAAATTATTACATCATACTCTTTAATATAAACAGATAATAACAGTTATTATTGAATAAAATACTACAACAAGTAAAAAATCTTTATCACTTCTTAATTATATTAATTAAATTAATTTTTTACTACTATTTAAAGACATTAATGCTATTTTGTGTATAATATTTATTAAATAGATGCATTAATTAATATTCATTAAGTGCACGTGTTGATAAATGCTAGTTAATACATTATAATTAATTAAATATATACACTAATAACATTGCCAAAATATATATATACTTTAATACTTTACTACTTTACTGTGCTCTCCATAAACAATTCTAATTATGTAGAGAGCATTATCTATTTTCTAACTATATCCTTCTAATGTAAATTAAGAATTATATAAAGTAAAGAAACTTCTTTTTTCTAAAATTGAATATGATACTATATTTAACAACTCAATTAACAAAAATATACCATTAGGTCAATTTATAATTGATATTAAACAACATAAAACAACATATAAATAAATATAAAATGTATTTATAGTTCTCCAAATAACGAAAATATGATTAAGTTTCAAATTATATAAATTTTATTATTTAAGAGATTTATAATATATATATATATATATATATATATATATATATATATATATATATATATATATATATATATATATATATATATATATCATTAACAACATATAATCAACCGATAAAACATAAAACAAAGTTAATGAAATTTCAAATTTCATATGTTAAAATAACTTATGAATACACTTTATTTAGATTCGTCCTCTTATAATGAATCTCAATTAAAACATAAAAAGATACATGTATTCTAAATTTTATTTCAAAAAATATATGTAATTGACTAGAGGGTGATAGTAAAGAATAGTAGTGAGACTGTAAATATTCATTTAGACGCTAGATTTGGTAGGAGATGTTTAGAAGAATTTCACGAAAAGCATCGCGTATAACTTTAAATTGTAGTGACAAAAGGAAGCGTGAGTTTTAAAAAAATACTTTAAGTACCTCATATTTAAATAAAAGTATCTTGATATACATGTTTTACTTCACATAATCAGCGTATAGTGAATATAAGAAAAATAAATATAGATATTGTCTTTTTTATAATGAAAGCAAAAAGACATTTAATAGAATAAAGCAATAGACACAAGTTTTTTTATACTGATTTGTTCCAACTGAGCTATGTCCAGTATTTCCCAAGAACTCTTGAGAGGTTCCATTTATCTTTTTCAAAGATTACATTAGAGTTTAACTCGATTCTGGTTGTGCGGTATTATTCATCACTCCTAGTATCTCTAGACTTTCTCGTCTAGTTGAGTTTAATTCACTCCTAGTTGTGCAGTATTATTCACTACTCCTGATATTCCTGAACAATCTTGGTATCTCACTGATACACTGCCTAGTTGAGTTTCACCCATAACCACTCCAGGTTTCAAAATATTCTAGCCATTCTTGGCACCTGAGTATTCTAGCCACTCTTAACACCTGAGTGTTCTAGCCACTCCTGACATCTAAGTATTCTAGCCACTCTTGACATTTGAGTATTCTAACCACTCTTAGAATCCCTATAAATTATGGTATCTACCTAATACGTTGCTTAGTTGAGTATCACTCACTCCTAGTTGCAAGTGTTTTAGTTGTACAACAAATCCATTATGGGATATTACAAGGTACAAATGTTTAACTCTCAATGAGAGGATATGTCTACAATTACAATCTGACACTTGTAAAGTTACAAACTTAATTTAACTCTCTAAGAGAGGATAATTGTATTAATGTGCAGCCTTGTAACTTGGAGGTTGCTTCCTTTGTTGAAGAGCATCAGTCAATGTAAGCTTAATGAGCATCAACATTGAGATTGTTACTATTTTTCTCTTTTCTTTAGTGAGATTGTTCCTTTGATTAGGGAAACATCAAACGATGTAAGCATGAAAAGCCTTGGAACGAATACTTGCTTTTTTTTTATATTCTCTTCTATTCTTTAATGAAGTTGTTTCCTTTTATTGAAGAGTTGCATATTGTTGATTGATTTCGGCAAGCGTATTGAATCGTTCAAGTAATATAAAATGGTAATATCAGATATCGTTTTTCAAAAGACTCGTGTAATACTAGAGAATTGTACAATTAACAATTCATCTAAACTGAAAAACAATACAATGATTTACAAATACATGCAACAAAATAAATGTACAAAAATATACAAGGTGGACTTTGGTAGTGAAGACACTTAATAATGGATAAAGGTCAGAAATGATATGGATCGACTTTGCTGATGTTAGGTTTCACCACGTTCACTCTCGTGCATACGAAGTTTGACTCCTCTCCATCAATTAACAATGTCAATCCACAAAATTACTCTAACCCTAATCCCTTAGATGAAAGAGCCTAGATTTCCACTATTAACCTCCAGTCCATTGGTCAATTAAATAGCAAGACCCGCATTAAGAGATAGGATATAAGACAACAAATGAGTCATGTTCCATCCCTAGAATCCATGCACTCACTAGGCCTCTTGTTTCAGATATAGGTCACAAGATATGTCCCCATACCCCCATGAACCACAAATCAGGTCATAAAATCTCATTACATGCAAGCTTTAAGATTGGAAATAAGAAACTAGCAATTAATGAAAAAGGCATATATATATATATAATTAAATCATTCAACAATTACACAAGAATTCAGAGGCTATATCTATCCCTAACAAGATGAGTTTGGTTCTCCATTTCCATTAAGAGCCTTCAAGCTTACAAAATGGTCATGGAAGAAGAAGAAGAACCCAAAGAGGAAGAAGGGAGTGTTCCCACAAACCCTAGCAGCCCTCCAAGCTCTCCCCTGAGTAAAATCATCCCTTCAAACCACCAGATCTGCCACATCAGCGAAAGTCGCGCTCAACGCAGCCCATCAGTAGAAAGCCGAAAGCTTTGACGCTCGGTTGTATCTAAGGATAACAACGGATCGGGTCGAGCATAAATAGTACCTACTCGCAACGCGACCCAAAAAAAAATCCACCTGCTACCCGACCCGTTACCCGCACGAATATCCGTTTAAAAAATATCCGCTGGTATTTTAAAATTCGCGGATACCCGTGGATACCCGCAAATATTTAAAAAAAAAATATTTTTATAAATTATTAAAATAAAATTTAAATAAAATTTCAAAAAATATATAAAATATAATATAAATTAAAATTTAATTTTAATTAAATTTAACCTCATAAAATATAAATTAATTTTAGTTTTAATTAAATTTAACTTAATAAAATATAAATTAAATTTTTCTTTTTTTTTGCGGATAGCAGATATCCGCGAGTACAGATAGTATAATACCCGTACCCAACCCGTTTATAAGCCGGTATTAAAATATCCGCTACCCGCAATCCGCGGGTAGTAAATATTTGTGGATATCAACTATTTGTCGCGAATTTTATCCGCGGATATCCGCGGGTGCGGATTTTTTTGTCATCCCTAACTGTATCCCAATTGCACCCCAGCGGTAGAAAGTTGAGACGAATGCGCTCAGCTGCACCCTAGCACCAACATTGCAAAACTCTCCCTTTTTGCTATTTTGCTTGTTTATGTGGCTGGTTAAGCTCTTTAAATTGGTGGAGGTTCTTCCATAACACAAAATTAGATACAATCAGGGGGATTAGTGATGATATTTTATAAGTGTAGCCCAAAATACAATTATTTATAAAAACAAGATAAAAGAGGGGATTGAGCAAGTATCAATCTAGAAAATAGTTTATTTTTCCATGAAAATGAAGCTCAAATAATGGTAAGAATTAACATTATCACATATGAAACAGGCTTTGACTAGTAACATTCTTGATCATTCAACTGACTTTGATTTGTGTGCTCCTTCTTTTCTCTATTCGCTTTGGATGGAAGAGCTTCAGACGATGTGTATGAGCTTGGTGAGCAATAGCATGAATGTTCAATGCATACTCTTTCTTTTCTTCTCTTCTTTTCACTATGCTCTCAACTTCATTTTTCTTTTCTTTGTTTCATTTCAACCTTAACTATTTCAATCTCTTTCTCTTTTCTTTTCTTCTTTCTTTCATCCTATCTTGGGCATCATAATTTATTCTTCTCTTTTTCATTATTGTTACTTCGTCAATCTTCTCTCTTTTTCAGATCTTCTTTATATAGCCTTCTAAAGAGATGATTCTTGGATATGGAGTTAACTCTTGTGTGGGATTCTAATTGCTTTTTGGTAGATGGTCATAGTCACTTGTCTTGTCATGCAAACATAAAGTGCTTTATCATATCTTGATTGAAACGTGGCTTGTACGACATGTCAGAGTAGAAGTCTATACTTAAACCATTCCTAGAATGTTATTTTCTTCTCTTAACGTCTTTATCCACATATGTACTTATTCTGATTAAACCATAGTGTAATTCTGATATACATATTAAACGATGACAAAGTATATAAGCAAAATAACACTTTTACAATACATGTATTAAATGACATTAAATGTTTTGATCATTTATGAATGTTATCTTGCACTATATATTCAAAACATTTTGTCATACATCGTGTCAATAATAAATATATCAGTTGATCATGACATTCAAATAATGTTAGACAATATAAAGCATATTGTTATTCATTGTGAAGTGTTAGACACTTATAAATGAAAAGTAATTTGATGCATAAAGATTTGCACACTTTTCATCAGACAATATCATTCATAAGACATTTTTTTATTGATTACAAGTTTAAGATCACATCTTTATTGTTCAAAGTTAATATTCATTAGACGATGTTTTTGCTTTAAGTCTCTCTCTTCTTGTAGTATTGATTAATTGTAAGACATCAAACTTTATTATTACATATTTTCTTAAGGGTGAAGTGTCATCCTTAAGACTTAAAGGTATATCCTTTTGTTTTGCGTATATGTCCTTTAGACGATACTTGTTGTAAAACATGTTTCACTTGATAGATTTTTGCACCCATTGTTTTACAAGATTCACTTAAACACTTTTATACTCATCACTTTTAAGCATAATGTCTTGACAAATGTATGTAGGCTTTTCCTACTAATCATATGCTTCTTCTCAAGAACACGTCATGTCATTTTAGCTTATCTTTTTAGCTATTTAACATTTAGACATTTCGTGTAGCTTTATGATATGATCATAGATGGAGCAACAATGAAGAAGCTTAAGGGTTTGTTCTTTTGGGGGAATTTGGGGGAGATGATTTGAATGGATTTGAGTGGATTTGAGAGTAATTTTTGAGTTGTTTTTTTGAGTGGATTTGTGGTTAATTGAGAGTCGATTTGGAAGTAAAGTTTGTGAGAATTAGTGTAGGATTTGATTGATGTGATAGATTTTAAAAATTAGTTTAATTGGTAAAAAATGAAGATGACCAAATTGCCCCTAGTTATAAAAATATTATAAAATGTGGTTTTGTAATGTTATATTTAATTGTAAAAATGTTTATGAAGAGGAAAAAATTATGAATAATTGTTAAAATTAATGTTTAAAAATTATAAAAGTTATAATATAGTAAAATGAATGTATTTTAAAATGTAGTATTAAATTGTAATATAATTTAGTACGAAGTGATATGAATTTATAAGTCATTGAAGTGATAATGATTAACATTAATCAAACAACCACAATTAAGTAGCAAGTTATAATATTACATGACCTCACTGAGCATATATCCATTTGATGATATCTTTTAGATTTGAATAAAATACTTTGATTAAATCCGGATAGTAGGGTCCCTGTAATGTAAGAAATTGGCTCAACCCTTGAAATAGAAGATGTTGTTGGAAAAAGAACCCTGAACCGGTAAATGAATCAAAATTCATTATCTTGGAAGCAACTATACTCCTTGTATAGAAATCAGCTACATAGTTTTCCATTTGATGACTGTGAGTGAAAAAACGACGTTGTTTTGTTTTTAAAAAAGAAATATTAGATGGTAAAATTATATATATTAGATAGTAAAAAAGAAATATTACATTTCTAAAAAAAATAAAAAATCATATATATTAGATAGTAAAATTATTTGTACCAATAAAAAAATATATAACAATTATTAACCTGTTTTGTTTTTAGTACAATAATAAAAAATACAATTTTAGCACAAAAAAATTAATTTTATTAATTTTGTTTTAAATAACATAATTAATCATGTGTTTGGTTTGTAGTAATTGTCATATGCGTCTTAAAATAAAAATATGTTAATAAGTAATTAACCTTCAAGGAACATCTGTATTGTGATGTCTGAATTCAAAATCCCTAGTCTTCCGTTCAGTTTAATTCCATACTATACTTAATTTATCCTTTAATTTTTTCAACGAATAACTAACTTATTAGAAATCTTCATTTCATTATCATAACATGAAATTTTAGTTTACTTTTTGTTGGTCTCAATGTATTACATTTTAAGATCTCATATATATTTTTTCTTCAATATAATTAATTATATATTATTTACACTTTAACCTAAGAATGTGATGCAAGAGAATCTTAAATTTATTGTCATGCACATTCGAATTGAGGAACTTATACGTGTTAAATTTATGACCAGGGTATCATCCATAAACTATAAAAATGCCCTCAATTATAAACTAGTTTATCATATATGTTTCTTCAAGAGTTGATGTTTTACCTCAGTTTACGCAGAAAAAACCTGTATGAGTCAGCTCATTTCATACTAAGACAAAAAACACCCAAAAGACAAGCTAATATCTTTACCACTCATTCCAGGGAGGGTGAATAGATTATAGGAGACTGAAATAAGAAGCAGTACTCAAATAATTCACACAAAGCAGTCTGCTTGACAGATGATAATTTGACCAAGAGTAGCAATTTATATGCAGAAACAAACATTAGAACTTCCGAATGTCGTTTAAGTTACTAAATCATCTTTCAAGTCAACCATTATTAGCCTCTATTTTTCCCATGTGAAATGTTCACATGAAATCTGTTTACTGGTTTTAAGAAGCTGTATTGTTCGTCCACGCTCCGCCATCCTCCATCTTCCTCTCCTTCATGCGGCTTTTTCAATAACAGGAGCACCATTTTGATAAGCGCTGGTAACCGACTACTCACTGCGTAACCGAATACGCATGCCTTCGTTTTCATCCTCTTCAGCGTAACCGGTTACACCCTCCAATAACCGATTACACCACCCTCAATTTTAACTTCCTTCACCCGTAGCCACATCTCTGGACCGTAACCGAATAACCATGGTTGTCTTCTTCCTCTTCAACCGCATGGTTCATCTTCACCCAACCATTTGCTTCCCTTCAAAACACACCACCCTTCTTCGTCTTCAACACCGGCCCTCCACCACACACATGCCTCCAACCTGCAACAACGTTTAAAACTTTCACACCTGTAATGGAAATAGCTCAGGGCAAATGTGTAAATGTGGTCACAATCCGCGCAAATCATCTCAGTAATGCGAAGATGGATCATCCCGTGCTTTCCCACAAATCCATCATTTTCTGTCTTCGACAATCGTTGCAAACGAACATGTTCAGTGCCTTCCATCCTCGCTCGCAAATCACTGTAAATAGTGAATTCCCTCCAACCGAACACACCCTAAGAGTGACAAAAAGAACAAAAAGAGTAGAATATGTTTCTCGGCATGTATTTGTCTCTTTTGTCTTCTTGCGTTTATTCTAGTTGTTAGAGTTGTCAAAACGGGCCACTTGGCCCGGCCCACCACAGGTTGGTCACTTAGTGAGTCAACCCAACCCAGCTCATTTATTAGAGAGCTAGAAAAATTCGAACCCGGCCCGACCCACCACGGGTTGGTGGGTAAACGGGTTGACTTACTTAATTACAATTTTTTTTAAATAAAAAAAATTACAAACTTTCTATAATTTAAATCTAAACAAATTTCACTCACAAGAGTGTTTAATTAATTTTGAAAATAAGGAACTTAAATAATTTTTTCAACCAAAATAAAATAATAAATATTTTTTTATAAAATTAAAATTAAATTTTAATAAAATAAAATTAGGTAAGTAGATTGGTGGGCCAACCCGGCCCACCACGGGTTCAACCCGCATGAGTCGGGTTTAAATGAGCTGGGTTGAAATCTGACCCGCATAAAAAATTTACAATTTTTTCAAACTCAACCCGGCTCAAACCCATGGTGGACCGGATTGGCCCGCGGGTTGTGACCCATTTTGACAACTCTACTAGTTGTATTACAACTAGAATAAACACAAGAAGACAAAAGAGACAAATACACGCCAAGAAACCTATTCTACTCTTTTTGTGCTTTTTGTCACTCTTAAGTCTCTTCATTGTTGCCCCATCTATGATCATATCACTTTAGATATAAACCTTTGATTTTCATTATGATTTGGCTTGAATCTTAGATGCTTCTAATCTTTAGACGTTTTTCTCTCTAACTTCTTTTTCTAATTAAGTGGGCATCTAGATGGTTCATTTGATGGATGCTTAAATGATTATATGTTGTCAGTTATCTAGTGTTTAAATGCTCTCTTTCATGACACTCGAGAATGTGATTTTATTCTCTGCATGATATATCTATGTTCTTTCCTTTTTTTTTTAGACATTTGATTACCCAAGGTTATTTTGTTTAATGTTGTTTGTTAAACTTTAAAATCAAAGATGTTTTAGACGATCTAATATCTCTCTAGACAATCTTGTCTCAACATGATGAGATTATGTACATACCCAACCCAACAAATATGCTAAGTGATACGACCTAACAAGACCTATTCAATATTGTTGACCTAAAGTGATTACATAATATTCTAAGATATATTTATTAGTGTAAATATTCATATATTAACAGAATATGTATGATCAAATCTTAATAGTTTGATTACTTTATGATATTCTTTAATACCATATATCTACATAATATTTTGTTAATAAAGTAAAGTATGACACTATTATGATTATTTTGCTAATTATCATATATATGATAAACTATTATTTTTATTGATATTATTTGATATCATCTTAATGTTATATGTTCTTACCACGTAAGTAATAGGGTTTGAAAATCCTATAAATACACATTGTATTTTACTAGGAAATATACATTCATTTTCTCTTTTACTCAAAAAGTTGAAACTCTCTTACGAACTTGAACGTGAGAGAGTCTTTTACAAATGGATCTCCTCCTATATTTCAATCCTTAAGAGTACACATCAATATTCTTTTACTTTCTTAGATCTTGTCACCTGTTTAAAGATCTAAGTTTAAAATCCCAACGAGAATAGATTAAAACTCTATAAAACAAAAGTAGACACCACAGTTTCAAATATCTATGTTTGCATATATAAGGAAACACAAATAAAAGTAGAGAAGAAAAAAAAAGTAGAGAAAGACACGTTATATATACATATAGAAATAAAACAAGAGAAGAATAGATGTAAAATTATAATATTTTTTTAGATAAGAGGTAAAATTAACTTTTTGATGAAAAATATGATATTTCGTACTATCTTAATTTACATCATAAATAATGTGAAATGAGAAATACATTTACCATATCTTAACACTCAAATTAAATATATAACAACTACTTATATGGTCGCTAACTTAAAAAATTCGTAAATACTAACATGTAAGAAGTGTTCTTTCATTCACGTTATTGGTCACCATCCATTCCATTTGAATATTTCACTAAATCACTGTTACAAAAATTACGTTAGTAAACTAGTATTTAATTATTTTTAGTATCGAATTTTGTTTTTGAATATTTCTATTTTTGGTCACTTTTTTATCACTTACTTGAACCTATAGTCTTAGATATTAGAAAGATGCACAAAATTACTCAAACCTAATTCGATTTTTTGTACACACAAAAAGAGAGAATGAAAAGGAAAATCTTGCATTGAGCTCCACAGACTCACTCGCAGTTAGCAGTTACTACTGATTTACAATGCAATCGCACCTTGTGGTGGGATCCATCTCCATAGGACGCTATGGTGGCGCCGCCGATTCCAGCCCCTTCCACTCCGCCGCACCTTCCTGCTGGACCAACCCTCCTCGCCGGTGCACTCCACTCGTCGTGGCCTCCTCCTCGCCCACTGCCATCAACGGCGGCCAGAATCACTACGCCGTGCTCGGAGTCGCCCGCAATGCCACCGCCGTCGAGATCAAACGCGCTTATCGCCTCCTCGCCCGCAAGGTATTCTTCGATTTCGCATGAATACTTGATTGATTGATTTTTCGTTTCGAGTCTGCGTTGTAATATGCTACGAGCTGTAGTGATTCTCGATTTGACGTGAACACCTAAGAACTGTGTTATATTAACTTACAGAAAATTGGATTCTTTGGCATTTCAGTATATTGTAATTGTTTCAAATTATTGACAATTTCTGGTGCCTGGTGATTGGTTATGTAATATTAGAATAATTTTATCTTTTCTCGTAAGAGGTCAAACCAAAATAATAAAATTACACTAGTAATACACTAAGTTTTGTATATCCATAACTTTAGTTCTTAATTTTATACTTTAACTAACATTCGCGGACATATTTGAAGGACTTTTTAATATCAGGGGATTATTTAGCTTGATTTTTTGTATCTGGGGATTACTTATATATTCTCTCTACTTTAGAGACCATTTAGGAGACAGGGTAATAGTTTGTGGATGGAGTTGATGATTTATATGAAATGGATTTCTCCAGGCTTGGTAACTATTAGAGAAGAGAGCATTAGAAAAGTGAATCTAAACCATATTACTATATAGCCAATCCTGAATTGCGCATGGCAACTTCTATTGCGAAGTCTAGCACAAAAGTATGCATATTTTTTACTTTTATATCATACACATATAAATACTGAAAAATAGAAAATTTACAAAATTAAAGAGGAAAGACAAAGTTATAATTAATCAAAATCAATTGTGATTGTCACTACATTCAAATCCAAGACTAAAAAAGGACTAATAATCAAAGTAAGTACTTTGCCTAGTGCTTATTACAAGTGATTCCTTAAATAGAATTTCTATATCCACTTTTAAGTTCTTCCTCATCACCATTCTCTTGTTTATCATTATCCAAGATGTTCGTTCTCCTCCTTCTCCTTAATATTTGCAATTGCGTTAAGTCTCAAATGCTGTCTAGGGACTCTACCCGGTTGTCTAGCTCACCCAGCCAAACCCACTTGTATCACCAAAAAAATCCCCATGTCAAGCTATCATACCAAAGATCAGTTCATCTTCAACTACTTCTCCATCTTCAGCCATTTCTCCTACCTACCACTTATTTCAATCATGAATTTCATCTAGGAGAATAAGGTCAATACAATCCATGCTGTCACCACTACAATCTTTAAGGGTTGATTGTACTTTAAAAACCATGTCTTGGAGCTTTTTACGGTCAAACTTGCTTCTCTTCTTAGAATGATGACTTTATATTATATAGTTTTTTTAAAAAAAGTTAGTTGTGCTTTAATGTATTCCAGTTGTGCTCAACCGTGATGTGCTACATGGGAGGCTTAACACTTCAGTTGCAATTGTTTGCAAATCTGGAGCATGTTCCCCATGATTAGGTATCTCAATTTTCATTTACCATCTATGCCCAACTTCACAGATTGAGTCCATTCAATGAAATTTTTGCCATTATTGTAAACTTAGTTCTGCGAGGAAGCATCAAATGGTACTGTGAGAGTGCTTTTTAGAGGCTCTGTTGAGGTGTTTGGTGTATTTCGTTACTATGGTTTAAAGGTGTTATAGCTGAAGCTGTGACATCATCTAGTTTAGAGAAAAATATAGTTTTTCTCTATTGACAAAAAGAACACAGGTAGCCGTGGTAGTTGAACTTGGATACAAATTGTGAATCAGAATCCTTTTTTCAAGCAAATCGAATCATGAATAGAAAACCTCATAATAAAGAGGAAGAATCACTTGTAATAGGCACTAAGCAAGCATACTTTGATTCTTAGTCTTTGATTAGTGTTGAATTTTTATGTTACTGAAAACGGATATTGATTGTTAATATTGACCGTGTCTTGAATTTTGTCTATTTATAAAGGCCACTATAGATGTAGCAGTGTATTTGGTATATGAGTTTGTAAATACTACTTTCACATTTTGTCTTGTCTTTTATTTTGCTGAGAGTGCAGTACCATCCCGATGTTAGCAAGGATCCGCATTCTGAGGAGTTATTCAAGAGCATCCGTCACGCATATGAAGTAAGCAATTGCTTTTCAACTTTTCTTGATATATCGAAATAGTTTCTGTTACAATGGATTTAATTTCATTTTTCTGGGGCAAGGAAAAGTTATACATTTTTAATTAGGGACCGTACTGTACACAGTGCAGTCATACTGGTTCCACAACAATTTACTTCGGCAGAGACTAAAAAACCAGAATAGAATGTGACTAATTGACATTCATTAATGGTTTTTGGATAGAGAGCATAGCAAACTTCTTTGCTATGCTCTTTTTCAGTTTCCAGATTCAAAATAAGATGACTACAAATGTAGTCAAGTTTTTCATCCAACAAATTTAGTACATTTATAAAGTAGTTTATGAATTTTGAAACATTTTATGAAGTTCCTAGAATTCCTTCAGTAATATAAGGATTTCTTATTTGTTTTTCTCGGGCTTCGGAGCATATCTCGGTTTATAAATCAAATGACAGTTTTGGTTCTGTATATCCATAAACAGGTACTATCCAATGAAGCAACTAGAGTTCAGTATGATCAAGAACTTCACTTTAGTCACAACTCTCACAGGGAAAAATGGAGTTACAGTACTGAGTTTGAAGATCAGGTAAGAGTCTATAGATGGGCTCACCTGAGGAAAAAAATGCATAGTGAAAGATACTGGGAGCATGGCAATGTTAGTGAGGATTACAACAGTGAAACTGAGGAGGAAGAAGATGAAGAAAATTTAGATGAACAGAGGGGTTCTTTTATTGAAGTGCTTAGATCAGCGTTCTTGTCATTATTTTTGTTTCAGACGTTTGGATCCCGACTCTCTCTTACATTTAGTGGCCTGACAGCATTGCTTGATCAAAAGTTAGACACGGGCTATAAAATTGGGTATGTAATAGCATGGATTTTGGGCGGGAGGGGTGGCATATTGCTAACATTGTGCTTGTCTTTTGCAAGTTGGGTTTGCGGGAAAACCAGTAGTAGTGTTGTTGCACTAATTGTGGTGGCCATGTGGGTTGGCTCCTACCTTGCAAGGTATGCACCACTTCCCCAAGGTGCTCTATTGGCGCTTCTCTACATGTCCATTAAGCTACAGTCTGACCTAATATAGACACATTCTCGCATTGCAACTAGCATATTTTCTGAACTTGTATATCTGCTATGTTATCTATTATGGTGTTTGTACAGTATACCATATTCTGGTAAATGTAAATAATTGTATTTTCTGATTATAAATAAAGTGCATAAACGGTTGATTAGTTGGATTACGCAAATTTCCATATAGCCCCTGAGTTTGAACATGTGTGCAGTGCTGGCATAGAAGGGAGAAAAAAGTGTTGAGAATGAGGCACTAGGCTTTGGAAAATAAACACCGAAATTAGTTTGCAAAATTAGTAGAATTGTACAAGCTCTTTCCCATTTACCTATCAAGCATTTGCAGAAAGAAAAGGATGACAAGAATTTACAGGTTTCTTCAAACTGGGAGTGAAAATAAAACAATGAATTAAAAGTTTCTGCATCAACAATCAAGATTTGAGAAGTTCCAACATCTAAGAGCTCTTTACTTGAACAACATCTGTCCTGGATATCAAATTTCTCCATATATACCTCCCGCTGGCCATGTCAACAAATACCCAGAATCCATTCTGAATCATCTGAAACCGAAGAAAAAGGGTTAAAAAGAAGAAACTCATGAATGGTGGTGAATTTTATTAGAAAAAAAAATGGAACAGAGGGCACCTTGTTGAAACTGAAATGATCCTTATTGGAGGAGGCTTTGTTGTTCTGGTCTTGGGTGGTGAGGTCAATCTCTGGGGAGGAACGTACGGTGGTCCAGGCAAAATAAGCTGCCAATGCGGCGGAGAAAAAGACAAGGATGAACCTGAGAGGACACATGTCTTGCAAGGCAACAAAGATAACTGAATTTACAACAAGAGTGAGAAAGAAAGAGCGAAAACTGAAGACAACCGAAGCAAGTCAAGAATTGTTTGTATGATATGTGCTTTGAGTATTTGGAGGTGGAGTTGTTTTTATATGAGAATCACCATAGTTGGAAGAATGAATGAATAAGTAAAAAACGTGTAAAGGCAGACGCTGCGTTGTACGGGTCTTTGTGACTTTTCTTTAAGAAGCAGTGTTGTTTATACTCTCAAATGTAACGCTTTCCCTTTGTGCATGTTGGACTTTGTAAAACCTTGGAATGTAACAGCAATGGTATACGTATTATGATGCATCAGCCGGCCCCCCTGAAAATCTTTTGGATCCACATCTTGGTTATGCATCTACTCCACTGACTTATTCTCTGCTGCATTATTGCGTGGTTTGATATTTCTTTTGCTTCCTATGTTTTGTTAAACTTGAACATATCCTTTTTGGTCTCACCAAAAATTTCATTTTTCCCATTCAGGCAATATTCATTATTAACATACTCACTTGCACACAGGGACCGAGTCTCAAAAGTTTGTTGAGGGTGATTGAAATTTAAGATATGAATCAATCACGATCTATACTTTTTTTATATAAATTAATTTATTAATTAATGTACCAAATTCATTGCAATTTATAACTTAACATATAAACGAGAAAACCTATTTTTAAAAGATATTAAAATTGTATAAAAAAATAATTTACCAAATTTTATGGGGGAATAAACTCCTCTCAATTGAATTCCGTTTTTTTATATAAATAAAAGGAGTTTAACGTTAAATCAACTCAATCAACTTTTTTTCAATGTCGACATGTATTCAATTAAGTCGTCTAAATCGTGAAGCATACCATTAGCATCGAGTATATGTCTAGGGGCTATATGTCCTTGGAAAAGTATAGTTATACAAATAAGAATTTTTTTTTTCAAACATTTAATCAATTATAATAAAAAAGTAATTAAAAATAAACAAAGCTTATTTAACAATTTCTTTTTTAAAAATCCAGTGGATTGCGCGGTTAAAAAACCCTGGTGTAGCACATAGCCAGATTCCTCCGTCTTCCTCGTTTTCTCTCATTATTAGCGGGTAGAACACAACACAAGGGGTACTTCTTTTTTCCTCAATATTTTTAACGAAAACGCACAACATAACCCTCATGCAATGTTCACCTGCACTGATTTTACTATATAAAAGGAACGGGAAAGATAGATTCTTGTATAAAATGATGTTCACTTCCAAATGTTGAAAGGAAGAAAATAAAGTAATTAGCGAGATACATATTTAATTTATCACCTAGCAAGAAATTTACAAAAAATTGATATAAAATATAATTTTTATCCTTATTTTATTTTATAATTTGTTGCATATGTAATCATTGAAATGTGATATTTTTTCATTTTGTTTGTTTGAAATGGGATATTTTTAATATTAATATTTATTATTTTCAAGATATAATTTTTAAGATATAAAACAATTTGTTTTCCACTTCAAAGAGCACTTTGTTTCTTTCCCCGATCAAGATAAAAATGTTATTTTATTTGATTTTACTTAAATTAAAATTTATTTTATTTTAAAAAATAATTTTCATTTTTCTCTCTTATAATTTTTTTTCTAATAAATATATTATTAATAAATATCATTTTACACTAACAAGTATATTTTGGTAATCTTATTTTCTATTAACTAAAACAAATTTTTATCTATGATCAAATTCTAGTTTAACTTTTACAAATTTCTTTTCTAAATTTATTCTTGTTTATTTCTAAATTCTTTATAAAAAAAATTATAAATTTAGTCTTAAATTCTCTTTTACAAACTTTCTTTTGATGGTCTATTCTAACTTACCTCTAAATTTTTTTTTAAAAAATTAACAATAAATTTAATATTAAATTCTCTCAATTTCATGGCCACTCTCGTCCTGCGTGAACACAGCCTCAGCCTCTTCTTCTCCCCACAAGAGACGCAACCAAGCTTTCTCCTTCACTCCCTCATCCACCGCGACCACAGCCGCCTCCGCCTCAGTTCGCTGGTCGTCGCCGCTGCCAAACCCTAGCTGGTTCATGTCCTCCTCGACGACCCTAGGCCGCCGCCAGACCCTCACCGCGCGTCTACAGCCATCCCTCGCCGGAGTCTTGATCACCTTCATCGGAGCTGGAACCACTTGCTAATCGTCGTCGATCTCGTCCTGGAAGCTTTCTATCTCGAGCTCGCCGAGGTTGCAGAGGACTACCTTAGCCACTGCCTTGGGTCGCCGCAGCTATCTCCGGCGAAGCTTCTCAGAGCTGTGGTGAGTTGATCTTATCTATACCCTAACTTCTGCTGGTGTTGTTTGGGGTAATTTGAAATGTCATTTGGTTTGTGTTTCTGATTTTTGGTTTTCGGCGAATGAACATAATACAATTTTGATTGCTCTGTATTTGTGTATGGTATTGTGTTATGCTTGTGATTGTGATTAAACTTTTGTTAAAAAGCTGACAAAATCACAGATTCAGTGCTTAATTATTTATCCGCATTCCTCTGGACACTAGAACTAGTAACTCTAAAAAGAGTTAAAAATATACCTCTAGATACAGGACTACCAGAACTAGTAAGTACCTCTAAAAATTATACCCGCCATAATATAAAAACAAGTAAGTTCCGTGATTTGGAAGAATCACATTGCTGTAAGTACCACGTCGACTAGGCCAATTTAGAGTATATAACAGGATGCAATCCTCATTTTACAAGCTGGATTTGTGGGGTTGAGTTAGACTTAAAGTCCAGTCTTAACATGATATCAAAGCTATGGTTAGAGCTTATTCTAGCGATAATGTTGGAAGTCTTATATCGACTAGAGATAATGCTAATTTAGAGTATATAAGTAGGTGCAAACCTCACCTTACAAACCGGTTTTGTGGGATTGAGTTTGGTTTAAAGTCTACTTCTTAATGCACATGATACCTATTTATAGGTAGAGAAGAGTTTCCGAGATGAGCTAAATCCCATGAGTTGAGGAAGATGTTGGGATAAACTTAAATTTTAGGGATTCATTAAAATCTTATTTTATTAGTTTTGGGTTTAGCCGTCCACTAGGCCTTCTCATGCTCGTATCACTTACAGCTTAATGTCGACTACTTGGTGATCGACCATTAAACAGTAATATAGTCTACTAAACGATCGACACATAACCCAACCGACCATTTTCTGGGTTTTCTTATGTTCGTATCATTTAGAGTTTGACGTCGACCACTTGGTGATCGACAACTAAACAGTGATGTCGCGACAAAAGTCTCGCACGACAGTTCGCATAGTTACATCAGTATATAAGGCGCTCGACATATGACGAGCGTTATCTTAAACTTAAAAGGTGTAGCGGTTAGAAGTTACCAGCTACAAATATCGGTCAATGCCATAAATCACGGGAATAACTGACCCAGTATCAGACACGATCTAGCAATTATAACTTCCAGATAGTAAACTTTGGTAACCATCCGGACTTTCAGGTAAACGGTTTATTTTACTGTTTTAAATACACAAAGCACACGAGAAAAAAGGTACGTTTTCCCCCTTAGAGAAATTAAGAGAGAGAAATTATTCTTCTTCTTCTTGATCACTTTGAACTGAAAAGATTCAAGAGATCCCTTTTCTGACTTGAGCGTCGAGTGCCTTTGCAGGTACCCAACCCATTTTCCCCTCAGAGAGCATAACACAGAAAGAGAGATATCACAGTAGCGGCGTCACAAGAAGGAGCAGTTGAGATTTGTTAGGTTCGTATCTTGGTTTCACATCCATACTGAAACATGTTCTCCTCTTGGCCTGAAGATAAGATGACGATTGAAGAGTTAGAGGCTCTGAGTGTGTTGACCTCGTTGCCCCGTCCCTTTTCTTCCCGTCAGCTTATAAACTGCCTTGAGTTCGATGACGCTGATGCGAGGGTGTTTGGTATGTGTCTTTGCTCGTTAATTTTGTAAATTGCTTTGTTGTTGCTGACTGTTCTAGGTATACCCTTGTTTTGCAGAGATAATGGGGAGAAAGGGAAGTGGCAGAAATTGGTTCCAGTCCATCGGCAATGAGAGGGCTGAAGGTGACCGCCCAGGGTCGTCTTCCAGACATGCACCTGGTCAACAACGTACCCAAGTGCAACCAACTGGTCCAGCTGTGGTGTCGGTCTCGATGGACGAAACAACGGGTGTTGAAGAGCAACCTTTGATACGAAAAAGGAGGGTGAAGGCGGTCGACGCTGGCGGAGCTGCGTCGAAGAAAAGAAAGGAGGTAGTTGATGAGACAGAGCGTCCCCTCCCACTCGGCATATGGGACCCCTCCTTTATGCTGGGCCATAAGGTCGATCTCAACCTGGACGACTCGGAGAAGAAGGTTGTAGAGAACATGACCGAGCAACAAATTGCCGACGCCATGCTGGAAATGACGACTCGGGCTCAAATGTTGGCTTGGCATATGGCCTACGCCTCTGATAGAGGTATGCTTCGGGTTGAGCTGGAGAAGGCGCGGACTCAGCTGAAAGAACTTACTGAGGCTCATGCCGGATGCGACTCAAAGCAGAAGCGTTCAGAGCAGCTCGTTAGAGAGGCTGAAGTGCTGTTGAATGAAGCCCGGAATGTCGGCCTGACCTTTAAAAAGGAGCGTGATCAAGTGTCGTGCGAGCTGGAGCAGGCCAAGAAGGCAATGGCGGCATTGATCAAGGAGAGGGATGACTGGCGGGCGGAAACCTTAGAAAGCAGAGAGCTAGTAGAAGAACTGAAGGATGCGATAATGATTGAACATACCAGGGGCTTCCGGAAGGCTCTGAGGCAAGCCGGACACTTACTGGAGGTGTCGACGGAGGGAGTGGAGTTTGACGTTCGGAAGGACGTGTATGAGGGTCAATTGAAACCTCTTAACGAAATTCCTGAAGATGCCTTCATGGACGTGGAAGAGGATGAAGAGGTGATTGCGAACGATAGGCCTGAGGAAGCGGCCGCCGTGGATGAACCGGCTGTGGAGACTGTCGGAGATGCTGCTGGCGACACGCCTAATATTGTAATAGACTAGGATCTTACATGGGGATGTAAATGTAAACATAGATGTTTGTTTGAATGTTGAACTTGATTTCTTTGAAATTTTGACGACTATGAACTTTGTAAATTGTTTAAGTGTTCGTGGATGTTGTGAACTTTCTTTGTAACGAGTTACGTGTTGAATATTTGTCTGAATGAACGAAATGTGCTGAACATGCGTCTGAATGAACGAATGTGGAAAAGGATGATCGACTAAGAAGATCATATCTTTAGTGTCGATGTCGGGCGTGTGAATAGCGCCGCGTGTGACCGTCGAGGGTGAGGGTCGAGTAGGGGAATACCGGGTGTTCATGGGAGAACAGTTACCCGTGGGAGTGTATCCCGAATGGACTGGGTGTTCAAGGGAGAACAGCTACCTATCCCGAATGGACTGGGTGTTCAAGGGAGAACAACTACCAGTGGGAGTGTATCCCGAACGGACTGGGTGTTCAAGGGAGAACAGCTACCAGTGGGAGTATTTCCAAGGCGTTCGGAAGTGGACGTACTTGGGGCGATCAACGATGACCCTGGGACTCGACATGCGAGAAATTATATATGAACTGAAATGATAATAATAATGAAATATACTTCTTATTTGAAACTGCAATGAGTAATGTGTCAGCAAAAAATGAATGCTAACTGAAATAATATTTAAGATGAGTAGCATTCCACGTGTTGGGAATGGGCTGTCCGTCGAGGAGTTGGAGGCGGTATGCACCATTCGCCATGTCCTCGACGATGCGGAATGGGCCTTCCCAGTTGGCAGTTAGTTTGCCGTGCGCTCGATTCTTCCTAGCTTCTCCTCGTTTTCGCCAGACCAGATCGCCACTTTTGAACGCTCTGGGTTTGACCTTGGTGTTGTAACAGCGAGATAGCATTCGCTTTTGTGCCTCTGCGCGGACGGTAGCGACCTCTCGACGCTCAGGAAGAATGTCGAGATTCACCCGTATCTATTCGTCATTAAGCGTCATATCAGTGATATTCCGTCTTAACGAGGGTTCGCCGACCTCGACCGGGAGCATGGCATCATGGCCATAAGTCAGGTTGAATGGTGTGTCCCCTGTGGATCCGTGTGGAGTGCACCGATATGCCCACAAGACCTCTGGTAGCTCTTCTACCCACAACCCTTTGGCTTCGCCGAGTCGCTTTTTTAACTCAGTAAGTATGGCTTTGTTTGCGGCCTCGGCTTGGCCGTTCGTTTGAGGATGCTCGACCGAGGAGGTGACGTGTTTGATGCCCAAACTGCTGAGGAATGCCTCTAGTTTGCGTTCGACGAACTGGCGACCGTTGTCCGTAATGATCTTCTGCGGTAGGCCGAATCGATAGATCAGGCGCCAGATGAACTTCTGCACTCGCTGAGCACTGATGACGGACAACGGCTCAGCCTCTATCCATTCTGTGAAATAGTCGACCGCCACGAGGAGGAACTTGTTCTGTGCTTTGGCAAGGGGTAAAGGTCCAACTATGTCGAGACCCCATTGAGCGAAGGGCCAGGGAGAAATGATACCATGGAAGTCTTCGGGAGGTGCGTGGATGTCGTGATCGTGGGCTTGACAGGAGATACACTTCTTGATGAACGTCTCACAATCTCGGTCGAGCGTAGGCCAGTAATATCCTGCGCGGAGTATGCGTGCTCTGAGCATTCGCTTACCCGAATGAAATCCGCATATGCCTGTGTGCAGCTCGCGCAAGACATAGTCGGCTTCCTCCTCTGATATGCATTTCAAAAGAGGAGTACTGTGGCCGCGGCGGTATAGGTCGTCGCCTATGCACAAAAAATGCGCAATTCGTTTTGAATCAGTCAGACTAATGCTCTCTCCCTGTTCCTGTTGCACCATTAGAGCCTTGATCTTCTGCCGCCAGTCTGTTGCCGGTGTCGACATATCGGTGACGAAAGCTTCCACGACTGGATGGTCGAGCGACATCTTGATGATTGATGATAGCTGTGCTCTCTCCTTAGAGTGAGTTAACTTAGACAAGAGATCTGCTCTTGTGTTTTGCTCCCTGGGTACATGGACGATGTTAACCTCGGCGAAGTTTTGAAGTAGAGTCTGAGCTTTGTGGAAATAGCGCAGTAACTGATTATCTTTAACCTGATAAGTTCCGTTCACGTGGCCGACCACTAACTTTGAATCCATCCGACACTCTAGACGAGGGACCGCGAGCTCTTTGGCTAAGGATAGACCAGCAATCAAGGCTTCGTACTCGGCCTGGTTGTTGCTAGCAGAAAATTTGAATGTGATGACTTGCTCTATGACTAAACCATCTGGTCCTTCTAGGACAACCCCGACTCCTCCCCCTTTTGTCGGAGGATCCATCTACGTTGAGGAGCCACTTTGGTGTTGAGTCATCAGGTGCGGGTATTAATTCAGCTGCAAAATCCGCCAAATGCTGACCCTTGACGGACCCCCGCGACTTATAACGTAATCCGAACTCGGAAAGCTCCACTGACCAAGAGACCATCCGTCCTGCTAAGTCAGGCTTGCGGAGGATCTTGGCGATCGGGTGATCGGTCCGGACTACTACTTGGTGGCTCTGGAAATACGGTCGGAGTCGACGCGAAGCTGTGAGTAGGGCCAGCGCGATTTTCTCGATGCGAGAATATCTTTCTTCCGCCCCCTGTAGCGTACGGCTGGTGAAGTATATTAACTTGAGGGAGGGTGCTTCTTGTATTAAGGCAGCGCTGACGGCTTGGTGGGATGCTGCGATATACAGCTGTAAGTCGGACCCAGCGTCCGGTCTAGCCATAATTGGAGGACTAGTGAGAATGTGTTTGACAGTGCTGAATGCTGTTTCACAATCACCATCCCAGTGTCGTGTGGTGCCCTTCTTCATGTTCTTCAGGATGGGCTTGATGTGTTCGACTAGCTTCGGAATGAAACAAGAGAGGGCTGTGAGTCTACCAACTAGACGTTGTACCTCCCTGAGGGTTGTTGGGGCTGCCATGTCGAGTATGGCTTTGCACTTGTCGGGGTTGGCTTCGATGCCTCGACGAGTAAGCATGAAACCTAGAAACTTACCCGCAGGGACTCCGAAGGTGCACTTGGAAGGGTTAAGGCGCATGCTGTACCTTCTGATTTGGCCGAATACTTCTTTTAAGTCTTGCAGGTGTTGTTCCACAGAATTGCTCCTGATTACCATGTCGTCGACATAGACGTCCATGCATTGTCTTATCTGATGATGGAAAACTTTATTCATGAGGCGTTGATAAGTAGCCCTGGCATTCTTTAAACCGAACGACATTACTTCATAACAGTAATTAGCGCGTTCAGTAATGAAGGCTGTTTTGCTCTGATCGGACGCGTACATGGGGATTTGGTTGTATCCCGAGTATGCGTCGAGGAAGCTGAGTATAACATGACCGGAGGCTACCAACCGATCGATGCTAGGCAAGGGATATGAATCTTTAGGGCACACTTTGTTGAGGTCGGTGAAGTCGACGCACATTCTCCACTGGCCGTTCGACTTCTTGACCATGACGACGTTCGACAACCACGTAGTGTAATTTAACTCTCTGATGAACTGGGCGTTCATCAACTTCTCGATCTCAACCTGAATGGCTTTGCGCTTCTCTTCTCCGAACCGTCGCTTCTTTTGCGTGACAGGGCGTGCCTCTCTGAAGATGGACAACTTATGGGCCATGACTCCGGGGTGGATTCCTGGCATATCGGAGGTCGTCCACGCGAACAAGTCTGCGTTGGTCCGGAGCAGACGTCTCAGATCCTGTTCATCCTTCAAAGCGAGGTCCCCGCCAAAGTTTGTGGTTTTGGAGCCGTCCGCTGCCAATGAAAGGAACTTGACATCGCCTTGTGGATGGAGACGCTCGTCTATGTTAGTTCGGGGGTCCAAGTCGACCGCCGCTGTTTCAGCTCCTTTCGCCCTTTTGGTTGGTACAAAAGGGGTGACTTTAAGCCCGACAACATAACACTGTCGAGCCGTTCGCTGATCCGCTCTTACGGTGCAAATGGTGCCACGTTCCGTGGGAAACTTCATGGCCAGGTGAGGGGTGGACACAATGGCTCCAAATGCATTCAAACAAGGTCGCCATAACAAGGTGTTGTATGATGTGTTGGCCTCGACCAACAGAAAGCGGACTCTAAGTTCCGGTGCCTCCTGACCCGTTCCCAGGCGCGTTCGTAGGTCGAGGTACCCCCGGGTGTCGAGTCTTTCCCCTGAAAAGCCTACAATTTGCTCGTTGAAAGGAGCAATGAGGTCCTCTGATAGATCCATCTTTTTGAAGGTGGACCAGTATAGGATGTTGACCGAACTCCCCTGATCGACGAGTACCTTGCTGACGTCGTATCGAGCTATTTCGGCCATGATGACCATGGGATCATCGTGATCAGGGTCGGGCGCATGGAAATCTGCATTGGTGAAGGTAATATCAGGAATTGACCGAGGTTGTCGATCCACCATGTGTACCGACTTCAACTGTCTTAGATGTCGTTTCCTGGCGGAGGATGACACTCCCCCCCGGCGAAACCACCCGATATGGTGTCGATTCGACCTCGGACTGAACGTTCTCTCTCCGTTCGTCGGGGTTGGCTGCGCGATCGCCTGCGGCGTCGGTCATCCCGAGGAGGTGATCGCTCGGGGCTCCGTCTGGAGGGATCCTTACGGTGAGGAGTTGTGGCTCTGGTGGAGATTCTGTCCTTAACGTAGTTCTGGAGGTAGCCTGCTCGGATGAGTCGCTCCAGCTCGTCCTTCACCAAGTTGCATTCTTCCGTATCATGCCCATGATTCATGTGGAGGCGGCAGGCCTTGCTGCTGTCCGCGTTCTTGGGAGTAGCTCTTCGCCGCACAGTTAGGAGTTCGGCGTGCAAAGCCTCCTCAAGCACCTTTGCTCTGGGTGCGTTGAGGGTCGCGTAGCGATCGTACTTAGACGTCCACCCTGACTCTTTTCGGGGCGGTCGGTCTGATTTATAGTCGTTGGTCGGTCGTTTGGCGGGTTTCTTAGCATCATGGTTGGAGGTATCCTGCTGCTGCTTCTTCCGAGAATTCCGAAGATCCTCGATGCGGATGAACTTTGCAATTGTGGATTGCAGTTCTTCCATAGATGTTGGAGGGTCAGCATATAATTGTTCCGCAAAATATCCTGGCCTTAAGCACGAGGGTAGATTGCTGATGATGAAGGTGTGATTGATATCTTTCACACGCCGGGCCGTCTCGTTGTATCGTTGCATGAACGGTTTTAGGGTTTCATCCTTCTCCTGCTTGGTATTCACAAGCTCAGCAGCAGTCATCTCCGATTTTCTGTTGGTTGCGTACTGTTTTCGGAACAGAGTTTCGATTGTCGCAAAACAATCTACTGAATTCCGTGGAAGAGTGTGGAACCACTCCAAGGCCTCATCCTTAAGGGATAAGGAGAAAGCTCTGCAAATGACGGGGTCATTGTCTGTGTAGAACGCCATGGCGTCTATAAAGTTACGCAGGTGATTGTCGGGATCGGCGGAGCCATCATAACGGTCCAATGCTGGGGGAGGTTTATCTGGCATGTGCGCTTGCATGATGGTCTCCGTGAACGGGAGCAAGTTGGTGAGACGCATGGAAGGAGGACCTTTCTTGCCCCCGCCAAATGGGTCAGACGACCCTCCATGGTGGCTCCCTTCATTATTGTCATGCCGATTAGAGGCTGACAATTCTGGCGGTGGTTGTTGCACCCTCAGTGCCGCCAGCTCCTCTGCCTGCTTGCGCTGGAGTTCTTGCTGCTCCCGTATAGTTTGTGCTTGTGCCTCGATCTGTGTCTGCAGCTGCTGGATCAAATCGCGAGTGTTGAAGTCTTCCATAGCTCCGGTGGTCGTCGTTGGGATATCAAATCTCGGCCCCACGGTGGGCGCCAAAATGTTTCAGTATGGATGTGAAACCGAGATACAAACCTAACAAATCTCAACTGCTCCTTCCTGTGACGCCGCTACTGTGATATCTCTCTTTCTGTGTTATGCTCTCTGAGGGGAAAATGGGCTGGGTACCTGCAAAGGCACTCCGACGCTCAAGTCAGAAAAGGGATCTCTTGAATCTTTTCAGTTCAAAGTGATCAAGAAGAAGAATAATTTCTCTCTCTTAATTTCTCTAAGGGGAAAAACGTACCTTTTTTCTCGTGTGCTTTGTGTATTTAAAACAGTAAAATAAACCGTTTACCTGAAAGTCCGGATGGTTACCGAAGTTTACTATCTGGTAGTTATAATTGCTAGATCGTGTCTGATACTGGGTCAGTTATTCCCGTGATTTATGGCATTGACCGATATTCGTAACTGGTAACTTCTAACCGCTACACCTTTTAAGTTTAAGATATCGCTCGTCATATGTCGACCGCCTTATATACTGATGTAACTATGCGAACTGTCGTGCGAGACTTTTGTCGCGACATCACTGTTTAGTTGTCGATCACCAAGTGGTCGACGTCAAACTCTAAATGATATGAACATAAGAAAACCCAGAAAATGGTCGGTTGGGTTATGTGTCGATCGTTTAGTAGACTATATTACTGTTTAATGGTCGATCACCAAGTAGTCGACATTAAGCTGTAAGTGATACGAGCATGAGAAGGCCTAGTGGACGGTCGGTTGGGTTATTTGTCGACCGTTAAGTGGACTCAGGTATCCTACGGTACAGTAATATTTGATTTGATTTTGATAGAGATAAAATAGATATAGGTAGTTTTGATTTTCCTTTTATTTAGGAGAATATTATTTTATTTTATAAGATATAGATAGATTAAGAGATTTTATTTTTAAGATAGTTGATATTTTATTTTTATTCCTCGTAATATTGTAAGTGTTATGGCTATTTAAAGCCCTTCAATTATAATGAATAATAAGACTCAATTTCAAGAAATTATTTGAGTGTGTGTATTGTGAGATTTTCCCAACAGTGGTATCAGAGCCGATGGTTTCTCTTGGTGACTGGCTCAGACGAGTATAATGATCCCTATACCGAAAGTCTTCCTGGAAAAGGGTATCCAGGTAAGTTCCGTTAAGATACGGCGGTTGGAGAGGGCTACTCATAGTTGGGGTTGGTTGGGAATGCTTCCGCTGGAAGGGGAATTTAAAAATTTGAAGGAGAAAGTGGTAGATCAACTCGGCAGAAATGGAGAGTCGCTGCCTGCCAGTCGAGTTGTGGAGAAGAGTTTGAAATCATTGATAGATGATTTCGAGAGTTTTGTGTGCGTCGTCGAGGAGTCGAAGGACCTATCAAAGCTCATGGTTGAAGATTTTGATCAGGTTTTGGAGGCGTACCGACAGCGGAAATTTTAGCCACTAGTTCAAGTGCTTCAGGAAAAGTTTCACCTGAAGGGGAGCCTACTGAAGGAAGGAAGAATTTAAGTTTATGAGGGAGTTTGTTGGGATAAACTTAAATTTTAGGGATTCATTAAAATCTTATTTTATTAGTTTTGGGTTTAGTAATATTTGATTTGATTTTGATAGAGATAAAATAGATATAGGTAGTTTTGATTTTCTTTTTATTTAGGAGAGTATTATTTTATTTTATAAGATAGAGATAGATTAGGTGGATTTTATTTTAAGTTAGTTGATATTCTATTGTTAGTTTTTATTATTTGTACTTGGTTCAAGGCCCTATTTGCACCTATTTAAAGGTTGTCAAGGTTCAATGAAAAATAACTCCAGTGAATTGAAGAGTATTATTATTTATGTGGGTCACGTTTTTCCCAACAGAAGACTCCCTGCACCACATTGTGGCTGAAAGCTAGCAAAGACCTCGTGATACTTGCGGTTGCAATTATTGGGGATTGTCAAATAACAAGTTTGTTTTAATGAGTTCGGCCAACAAACAAGCTTGGCCAACACGAAGAGAGACAATGATGACTTTTGCAATATATATATATATATATATATTTATAACACAGGTTTTATAACAATCACATATTGTAAAAGATAAAAAAGAAAGATTGAAAGAATAAAATCCCGAGTCTGATGTTTGGTTAAGCAGAGGGTTTGAGTTCATTTCTAGGATAATTGCAGATGTGTATCTGAGAATCGAGATTGGGGAAAGAATTGAATCCTGAAATTTGAAAAAATACGGAGTATTTTGTTTGATTGGTGAAAGTTTGAATGTCCCTTTGTTTGAGGGGAGGATGTTGGGTATAAACAAAGTCCCACATCGGATAAAATACGAAATAGACATAGGTTTATATGCACATAAGATACTTTCCTTAGTAAGAAGTCTTTTGGAGTGGTACCTGTTAAAATGTATTATGTTTATGTTGTTGTTTGATGTTGTTTGTGTGTGTACCCAACTTGAGAAGTGGGTTATATTGTGTCATTGTGTTCTGTCATGGTATTCTATATATATATATATATAGAATACCATAACCTTGTAACTTACACTTTTCATATATGAATAAAATGTCTTAGTGTTTTAACATGGTATCAAGAGCCAGACCCAGTGTGCCACTGCTGTAGCCGCCAGTTTCCGCCGCCGCCGATGCTATCACTGTCGCCACCGCCGCCGTCCGCCGCCGCCGTTTGTCAGGCAAAGTTGAGGGTTAGGTTCGCCTAGAGAAGCGCGACCCAACCCTGGTGGCCGCTTCCTCAGAAACCTCCACACGCTCCTCCACGCGCAGCTTCTCTCCGATCTACGCCGGCCACCGTCACGGTTTTGACTGGTGACCAGCAGATCTGGACCGTCTTCTCGAGCGACGGCCAACCTCGTCGGAGTCAAGAGCAGACTCCTCTTCACGCGCCGCTACGCGCCACCTATCTCCATCAAGTTCCCGGCGCGTGGTCCTCACGTGCCGCCTGTTTCCGGCGATTCTCCGGCGCGTGTTCCTCACGCGCAGTCTTCTCTGTATTGGGTCGACACTGTGCCGTTGCAGACAGTTTTGTCGTAGCTTCCTCAGCGTGTTTTGGCCCTTGCTTCGCTTGTTTGGTAGTTGTTGTTTGCACCTAGGGTTTTCTCTCTTAAATTTCACATTGATGAGCTTCATTTCTTAGTATGGTTGAAGAGGGATTCTGATTTCCCATAGTCATAAGACCTTGTTTCTTTTTGGATCCTACTCACAAATCTAGAATGACATCGTCTACTAAAACTAATTTCTCCTTATCTGCCACTTCAAGGAACGGAGCTAATGGAGGATGCCATAGTAGTCGAAGTGGGTATGTGCAATGTTCAAATGAAGAGTATCAAGAATTTTTGAGATACAAGTTTGAGAAATCCACTGGCCATTGTCAGTTTCCTTTAGTGCCAAGTGTGTCAAGTGTACGTATCTCACAATCTGCGGAATGTCAAGGTTCATGGATTCTTGATTCAGGTGCCTCAAATCATTTGTCTGGTAACACTCGTTTGTTTTCCTCCATTACCTCTCAAAAAGTTCCTCAGTTAGTTACTATTGCCAATGGATCCAAATTGACATCTCAAGGAATCGGCAAAGTGTCTTTATCTCCCTCACTGAACTTAAATTCTGTTTTGTATATTCCTCATTGTCCTTATAACTTAATGTCCGTGAGTCAATTGACACGTTCATTAAATTGTTCTATAACCTTTACTGCTACTTCCTTTGTCATACAGGAACATGGTACGGGTCGTCGAATTGGAGAAGGATATGAGTCAAGAGGATTGTATTTCCTAAAACCTACCTCTTTTGTTTCTTGCATTTCAACTTCATCTCCTAAAATTTTACATGATCGTTTGGGTCACCCAAATTTGTCTAAGCTGAAGTTGATGGTTCCAAGTCTTAAACACATTCCTGTCTTAGATTGTGAGTCTTGTCAGTTAGGAAAACATGTTAGATCTTCTTATCCAAAGAAATCTGAGACACGATGTAAGTCTATTTTTTCTACCATTCACTCTGATATTTGGGGACCGAGTCGGGTTACTTCCTTTGGTTTTAACTATTTTGTAACCTTCATTGATGAATTTTCTCGATGTACGTGGGTTTATCTTATGAAAGAGAGATCTGAACTTTTAGCCATTTTTATGTCCTTTGTTAATGAAATTCAAAATCAATTTGGAAAGACAATTAAAATTCTCAGAAGTGATAATGCTAAGGAATATTTTTCTGCTGCATTTTCTTCATTTTTATCTTCCAAAGGAATTTTACATCAATCAACATGTCCTCACACTCCACAACAAAATGGCATAGCTGAGAGAAAGAATAGACATCTTATTGAAACAGCACGTTCCCTGATGTTAAATACTAATGTTCCTGTTCATCATTGGGGGGATGCAATCCTCACTGCCTGTTTTCAAATCAATAGGATGCCGTCTTCCTCTCTTGAGAATAAAGTTCCTTATTCTGTTATTTTTCCAAATGACGCCCTATATCATATTCCCCCACGTGTATTTGGGTGTACATGTTTTGTCCATAATGTTTCTCCTGGTCTTGATAAACTTTCTCCCAAGTCTATTAAATGTGTCTTTTTGGGATATTCTCGCATTCAGAAAGGATATAGATGTTATTCTCCCTCCACAAGAAGGTATTATATGTCTTCTGATGTCACCTTTTTTGAGGATACACCCTTCTTCTTGTCTTCCAAGGAGTATCCTTCATTTGTTGAAGAGATGCTTCCTATACCATTATGTGATCCCTTGGTCATTCCCGCTTCTCCATCTTCAGCTTAAACTCAGAATGCACAAGATATTGTTGAACCACCTTCCTCCGTGCCTGAAGATCCTCGAGACTCAGCTCCTTCTCCATCAGATTCTCAGACCATGGATCCTTCATCCTCCTCGTCCTCTCTTGACTCAAATCAGGCTTGGCCTATTGCTCTTCGAAAAGGTATTCGATCTACTCGAAATCCTTATCCTGTTTATAATTTTTTAAGTTACCATCGTCTGTCTCCTACATATTTCTCCTTTGTTTCCTTCCTTTCTAACATCAAAGTTCCTAATAATGTTCATGAGGCACTTGATCACCCTGGATGGCGACAAGCCATGATTGATGAAATGCAGGCACTTGACAAAAGTGGCACTTGGGACCTTGTACCTCTTCCTCCTGATAAGAAACCCGTGGGATGCAGATGGGTATATGCTATTAAAGTTGGTCCTACTGGTGCCATTGATCGTCTTAAAGCTCGTCTAGTCGCAAAGAGATATACTCAGGTTTATGGTCTCGACTATTGTGATACTTTTTCTCCGGTGGCCAAAATCAGTAGTGTTCGTCTATTTCTTGCCATGGCTGCCATTAGACAATGGCCACTTCACCAATTGGATATTAAAAATGCCTTTCTTCATGGTGATCTGGAAGAGGAGATATACATGGAGCAATCTCCTGGATTTAGTTGTGTTGCTCAGGGGGAGTCTAAGTTAGTTTGTAAATTACGTCGTTCACTCTACGGTTTGAAACAATCACCTCGAGCTTGGTTTGGTAAATTTAGCCATGTTGTGCAATAATTCGGATTAAAACGATGTGAAGCAGATCATTCAGTGTTTTATGGGCATTCTACTCCTGATAAATGTGTTTATCTAATGGTTTATGTTGATGATATTGTAATTACAGGAAATGATGTTGCGAGAATTGCTCAATTAAAGGATCCTTTGTTCAACCACTTTCAAACCAAAGACTTAGGTCGGTTGAAATACTTCCTTGGTATTGAAGTGGCACAATCAAAAGAAGGAGTCATCATTTCACAAAGAAAATATGCCCTGGATATTTTGGAGGAAACAGGTCTGACAGATTGCAAGCCCATTGATAGTCCTATGGACTCAAATAAAAAGTTAATGAAAGACCATGGTGAACCTTTCTCAGATCTAGAAAGATACAGAAGGTTGGTTGGAAAACTAATATATCTCACCATAACAAGACCTGATCTTTCTTATCCAGTGGGAGTTATGAGCCAATTTATGCAAAATCCTCATATTGATCATTGGAATGCCGTGGTACGCATCCTTAGATATGTAAAAGGGAATCCAGGTCATGGACCATTGTATGAGAACAAGGGAAGTACTGAGTTAGAAGGATATTGTGATGCAGATTGGGCTGGTTGTCCGAATGATCGAAGATCTACTACAGGATATTGTGTACTCCTTGGAGGGAACCTTGTATCATGGAAAAGCAAGAAACAAAGTGTTGTTGCTCGATCTAGTGCAGAAGCTGAATACCGATCTATGGCCATAGCTACATGTGAACTTATATGGATCAAACAACTCCTTCAAGAATTAAAATTCTGTGAAAACAAGCCTATGAAGTTGTATTGTGATAACCAAGCAGCTCTTCACATTGCCTCCAATCCAGTGTTCCATGAGAGAACAAAACATATAGAAATTGATTGTCATTTCATCAGAGAGAAGTTATTGTCCAAGGATCTCATTACAGAATTTGTCAATTCTAATGAACAATTTGCAGATATTTTTACTAAGTCTTTAAGAGGGCCTAGGATTCAGTTTATATGTTCCAAGCTTGGTGCATATGATTTATATGCTCCAGCTTGAGGGGAAGTGTTAAAATGTATTATGTTTATGTTGTTGTTTGATGTTGTTTGTGTGTACCCAACTTGAGAAGTGGGTTATATTGTGTCATTGTGTTCTGTCATGGTATTCTATATATATATATATATAGAATACCATAACCTTGTAACTTACACTTTTCATATATGAATAAAATGTCTTAGTGTTTTAACAGTACCAAAAACAAATCCATGAGGGCTTGAGTCAAAGCGGACAATATCTTATCCGTGTGGTGATCTATGGATATGTGTGTATATTAAACCTACACAACAATGACTCCATTTCAATTGTGAGAGATGGCTTTTAATTGTTGAAATTTTCCTTCTCTACCAATGCATACATATTTTGTTTCTTAATTTGAGTCTATCACTGTCTTATATGTTTGCATCTAGTTGGACCACTTTGCACAAGCTGTTTTACAATGATGGAAGTTTTTGAATCAAAATATAGTGATGTAGCTTGAATTATATGAGAAATGCGTAGTTACTAGAGATGATATATATGGGTCTATCATCATACAAGTTGAAATGTTCATTTACATACATGGTAATTTAGTCTGAAGTATTTAGATCACCGTTCAATTCTTATTGCCGCTTATCTATTTTCCAAACTTTTACTATGTATATTTGGTTTCACGTTTCTAGGCCCAATTGCAGGATATAGTTACGAACACAGCACATAGGGTTTATTGTGTTGTGTTGAAATATGGAGGGTGCTCGACGACTACAGGGACAATCTATAGCAGTTTTCAATGAAGGAATTGGATTACTCCTTTTCCGCTGGTCGGCTCTTCAAACTGCTGTCGAGAACGAATGGGGTGGCCGTGAGTCCCGTGTCAAAGCCGATCAACTTGTCACTGATATTCTTTCGTGGTTCACTCAATTCAAAGGTATATCAATTGACGCAACAAAAGACAATTCAATTCCGGAAACTCTTTTAATTTTTTGTTTTTAATTGTTTTGATGGATGTGTTCCAGAGCCACTGTACATTGATGACTTAGAAGACATACTGGATCAAGGTATGCTTTCTCTCAATGTGGAGGTCGAAGATGGCAGTATTGAAGAGGTATACATTTTCTTTTTCATTTTTTTAATATGTTTGTTTTGTTATATTCACTTGTTCTTATTTTTTTTATGATTATTTAGGTAGCTGAGAAATTAATGGTTATGCATGAAGAATTCTTGGACGGAAATTTTAGTTCTTTTGAAAATCTTAGGAAAGCCAATCTCGAGCAAGCAACTCGTCCTCACACAGCGCAGGTACATTAGTGATACAGTATGTGCACAATAAAATTTTACTATTTTTTTAATATCATATTTATAGGGTTCTATACTGGTTTAATTTTACTATTTTTTGATATCATATTCACAAATATGAAGTCATAACTATTGTGTGCCTCAATGCAAAATCTCATCTAGTACATCTATTTTCCCCTCTCACTACCTTTCAATTTCAAGTCTTGAAACCTTGCTTAGTTACTGGAGCAGCCACTAATTTTTTGTATTTATATGGGTACCTCTCCATTTGCATTTCACCATCTTCACTCCAACGGAACACTTTCTTATCAATCCAGGTCAGTCTCTGGGTTTCCTACCTTTTATCTTGAAACTGTTTCCCCTTAAAAGACATGGAAATCCTGTGAATTTTCTTTTTGATTTTGAACTCCTTTGCTTGAAACCAGCGATTGCATGTAACTTGATCATTTAAAAAATGTATTAAATCAGATTATTTGTTAAGGTTAGCGGGGTACGAGGTTTAATTTTATATAATATACAGAAATATGTATATAAGTAATTTTCAGGCATTTTACTCATTTTATATGGAAAATTGAACCATTTAGCCTTTGTTGTAAGATGTGTAATTCTCTTGGTTAATGCTTCAAATAGAAGTGCTTGAATAATGTTATTTTTTAAAATTTCTGGTTGTTTGGGTTATGCGTTTTACAAAGAGGAGTGTCTCTTAGAGACCTAGTTAGATATTATTCCAAATATATGATTTTGATCATGATCCCTAGTCATCCTAGGAGAGCTCCTGGATGAAATTTTAGGAAACTGTATCTATAATGGTTCTTTTTGAAATTCATTCAGCAAGCTTTTTTGTTAAAACACATTATTTAAACATGTACAAGTTAAATGAAATGCCAAGTTTGTGTTTTTACTATAACCAAATCCTCTTTACATTTCGTGGTTTTGGTGGGGACAATGAACACTTGATTTAATCTGAACAGTGTTTGCAAAACAGGTTTTTCTTGAATGTCTTAAATGTAAAAAGGAATGGGCAAGGTTTACAGGTTCTATGCTAGTTTAATTTAGGGTGGTTCAATTTCTACATGATGGGTATTATTCACAAATATCAAGTCATAGCTGCTGTTGTGTGCCTCAATGTAAAATGTGATCTAGTTTATTGCTGTTGTTACATACGTTTACAGAGCATGCTTTTGCTTGATTTGTACATATTTCTCCTTTTTTATGTACAACCAGGAAAAAATTGTCTTATCTTCCTCTTTACTTGAATTTGAATGCTTTAATAATAATGTTTGGCGTTTAACCAAATAACAATTGGATGATCTTCCAGTTTCGTTGAATTTGAAAATGGTAGACGTTTTTTTATGTTTTAGATTGTAAATGATGGTGAAGATGACAGTGACGAAGATGGTGGTGATGAAACCATGAGTGTAGATTGTAATTCTTCAAGCATGAATACGGAGATTCCGAGATCTTATTCAAACAATAATTCAGTTAATGAGCCCCGGCCGAATGTTTCGGGCGGAGCAGATGATGGATGGGCTGTAGTTTCAAACAGAAGAAATAAGGGGAGGAAAAATTAGATAAAAAAATATCTATTGTTTTTTCAAAGTTTTGTTTCAAGCGGGGTAGTCCTTATACTTTTTGAGGTTTTGCAGAATATCTTAAGGATTTAGAAAAAATAGTTATCCCGGTTATATGCATTGGAAAATCGTACGTTATGTTTTATACATTTTTTTTGCCTTGTGGTTTCATTTTATGTGATCAAGCCGGGCCAGTTTCCGGATTTCGTACCTTTTACCTTGAAACTGTTAACCTTAAAAGACTTGGAAATCCTGAGAATTTTCTTTTTGATTTTGAACTCCTTTGGCCGAAACCAGCGATTGAATGTAACTTGATCATTATAAAAAAGTGTATTAAATCATATTATTTATTAAGGTTAGCAGGGTACGAGGTTTAATTTTATGTAATGTACAAGTCTGTATATAAATAATTTTCATATGGTAAATTGAACCATTTAGACTGTGTAAGATGTGTAATTCTTAGTTAATGCTTCAAAGAGAAATGCTTGAATAATGTTATTTTTTAAAATTTCTGGTTGTTTGAGATATGCTTCTACAAAGAGGAGTGTCTCTTAGAGACCTAGTGATATATTGTTCCAAATATGATTTTGATCATGATCCCTAGAACTCAGAGGAGGCGAACGAGAAGACACAGAACTAGGAACAACAGATTTATATGTGTCAACAAGATATTGAAAGACTCAAAGGTTGTCTTTTGGTTTCAAAGGAGAAGTCTTTGGAATCAGAGAAAAAGAACAGAGTATCTAAAAGGAAACAGAAGCAAAGAAAGAGAGAGAAAGCTTATAGAAGAAAAAGAAAAGGTTCTTCCGTAAACTCTACTCATAAGGGGAGGAACGACCATGATAACTAGTAAAAGAAGAATGGGAGGGAATATGCTTGGTTTTGGAGTGGAGAACAGGGTTGGATACCAGCATAACAACACTGAGATTACCACAGAAAACTATGAGAACTTTGTGTGACAGAAAACAATTTTTGGGGGTGTTTCAAAAGTAATTTTCTAATTCGGAAAATATATTTTGGAATTTTTTTTATTTTGGATTGAATTTTCTCAGAGGTACTTTTAGATCTGAAAATACCTTTTCAAAAAATTGAAATAAAAAAATAATTCCAGAATAAATGTTTCGAAATATATTTTTAGATCTGAAAATAATTTATGAAAAACTTTTTAATTTTTTTTATTCTAAAATAATCATTTTGGATTTGGAAATTTTTTTCAGTAAATTCAGAAAGTATAAAAAATAAAGAGGTGTAGAAATTTTTATTATAGTTTTAATAAGGAGTATTTTAGGCTTTACAACATTTATGGGGGTGCAGGGAAGAAAGAAGAAAGTCCCACTTGCACTTCTTATTCATTTCACACACCCACAAATATACTATTCCTGCACCGCGTTTTTCAATAAGCACACACTATACTTGATTTTAGTTTTTTTTTTCTTTTTTTTTTTGGGTTAGACTTTTGATTTATTCTTTTGGGTGTTCCCTCCACCATTCCAAGTTTTTCTGTACCTTTCTACTATTTTCTTTTATTTCAAAAATACTTTACATCTCCATACTATTTTCTTTTATTCCAAAAATACCCTACACCTCCCCACTATCCTCAACAATCTTTCTATTTCTCTCTTTGCATTAATGGAGCATTTATATGGTTTAGATTTAAATTTGTGATATATTACAAAATATAAAATTCAGAGGAAACTTCAATATTAGTACTTCTATCACTTCCATTTTATAAACTTAAAAGTTAGATGCAAATACA